>NW_027468618.1:60000-65146 GCF_046254945.1 Alosa pseudoharengus | reverse complement strand
CCCAACCCCCACCCTCCCTCCCAGGTTTCCTTTCACTTCACCAGGAAGCGCGCGGCTCAGCTCATCCCGCCTCTGCAAGTGGGGAGAAAGCCATCCGCGCCGTGCCAACCATAACACAGCCGCGCTATGCTGCGCTACGCCATACTCCCCATGTTCCCATGAAAAGTATCATTAACACATCAGAGCTGAATGACAGACTGCCCTGGGTGGGGGGGGGGGGGGGGGCGGGTTTCGTCTGGCGGGCCCCAGATCGTAAGTTATGGCTGGGCGAATGGGCAGGGGGAGAGGTGGTTAAAGGCGAAGACAGGATGGTGAATGAGAGGGGAGAGAGGAAGTGCCTGTCAGACACATATACACACACACACACACACACACGGCGGTCATCGGGCAGGGTGCAGGCTGGGCCATCCTGACGCAGGCGACCCGGCTGACCCAATGTCCAGAGCCTGAACTCTAACCACCAGAGTGCTCGGGCTGCAGTGTCCCTCTGGCGGAGTGACCATGTGACTGTAGGTCAGCCTCTGGGAACAGCAGCGCGCCGCTGACAGTGATTTAGACGCTCAGATGTGGCGACAAGGGAATGAAGCGCATGGGCCCGATGCCACTCCTCTCCTCAACTGAACCCGCCGCTCTAGACACAAAGGAGTGTGTGTGTGTGTGTGTGTGTGTGTGTGTGTGTGTGCACTCCTGTTACCAGCCCCTAAGCTCTGGATTGTTCCTCGGTGAAGGATGTGGCGTCGTCGGGTCAGTATCTCTTGTCGCATTGTTCCGTCATGGGCGCATCGAAAGACAAGAGGCAGCAGGGCTCCATAAAAGTCTCTTTGAATAGATGAGGAAGAGGAGGGGGGGGGGTAGGAGGAAGAAAGGGAGAGAGGGGGGGCAGCTAAAGCTGTAATGCTGTTTTAATGTGCATCCCATGTGTGCGTGAGAGAGAGAGAGAGAGAGAGAGAGAGAGAGAGAGAGAGAGAGAGAGAGAGAGAGAGAGAGAGACGTGGCCGTAAATCCACTCCAGATGAAGACCCCCTCTCGTCTGCCGCGCTGCTTAAAGAGATCCCTCTGTGGCGGCGTGCGGAGTGGGCAGTGGTGCTCGGGCAGTGTGTGTGTGTGTGTGTGTGTGTGTGTGTGTGTGTGTGTGTGTATGTGTGTGTGTGTGTGTGTGTGTGTGTGTGTGTGTGCGGAGTGGGCAGCGGTGCTCAGTCCTTATATCACAGGCTAGCCGTCTTAATCAAGGCTCCCAAGAGCACCGAGAGGATGAGGACCACTGGCCTCACAAGTGTCCCTCTCAGACACCCAGACACGGGCGGAGATTTAAGTGTCTGGATGGATGGATGGGTGTGTGTGTGTGTGTGTGCGTGTGTGTGTGTGTGTGTGTGTGTGTGTGTGTGTGTTTTTTTTTAGGGGAGATTTTGTGTGCTTAGTGTGTGCGTGCATACATGCATTAATTTGTGTGTGCTTGTGTGTGTGTATGCGCACGTGTGTGTGTATCTGTGCATCCGTTTGTGAATGTGTGTGTGTGTGTGTGTGTGTCTGCAGGGGATAAGAGCTTATACTCACTACCACTGGGAGATCCCCCTGTAATAGCGGGGAGGCACCGGCAAGATGTCAATCGCTCCTCTCCTCCCTCTCTCTCTCTCTCTCTCTCACTCTTCTCCCCCTTTCAAATTCCCCTCCTCTCCCCTTAATAATCCACTTTCTAGGAATCCATCTCTCGTATCCGGCATGCCCCCATAATCCCTGTATATGGGGAGGGATTCGGAGCACTGACTTTTGGGATTATAGGTGAAGAGAAAGGGGAAGAACAGGACACATTGTGTTTGGTGCCCCTTCAACAGGACACCAATTACGAACAATTGTCTGGAAAACAGACCAATCATGATGAACCAGTGGCAGTTACTTAACCAAGGGGGTGGGGGATTCTCTTTCAATTCAGTTTCAAAAGCTTGCATTCAAAAGCTCTATTTGTCTTAACAAAGCATTCACAAAACACAGTATGTACCGGTAACACCAAACATGTAACTTATTTGAAAAAAGAAGAAATATCCCTCTCCCCCTCCCTCACTCTCTGCTCTCTCTCTCTCTCTCTCTCTCTCTCTCTCTCTCTCTCTCTCTCCCTCTCTTTCTCATTCATTCTGTCACTGGATAGAGAACCATCTTAATTAGCGTGAATGTTAATCAGCTTTAGCCCCATAAAGCCATGTTAAGTGGAGGGGCCGGTTGATGAAGGGTGACTTCACACACGCTCTCGTGTGTGAAGTGATCGATCAGGGGTCCGTCTGAAAGACACAACACTAATTAAGCCCCACGTCCCTCTCTACATTAACCCTGGGCCTCTCTATAGGGCTGTCACCTCACTGTGCAGCGGCCATGTTTGAAGTGCCAGAGAAGGAAGCGGGAGGAACACAGAAGTAGAATATGCCCTCGTTTTTTAGCACACATAAACTTTGAATGAGTGTCAAGCACAAAGACTTTTGATTGATTTCCAGCCAAGCTTAATTGCATTTGGTGGAAAGAGGGCTTGGTTCGTTAGCGGGGCAAACTGATGGAACTCAAGAGAGAAATGATTAGTGTGGCAGCTAAGCTGAAGTGTGACCTAGTTTAAAAGTTCACTGTTGTATTGGCCTTAACTTATGCTCAAGCACAAGCGAGACAAGCACACTATGAACTGAGATTTAATTGTATTTTAATGGCAAATAAATGACAATATATGACTAGATATGACTTATTCATTTGAATACATTTTGTGCTCCAAACTGCATACTCAATAATTATCAAAATAAATATATAAATATAAATAGATATACTGTATGAGTTTTCACTTTGTCAACAACATGTCTGTCTGTGTGTGTGTGTGTGTGTGTGTGTGTGTGTGTGTGTGTGTGTGTGTGTGTGTGTGTGTGTGTGTGTGTGTGTGTGTGTGTGTGTGTGTGTGTGTCTTCAGCTCTGCATCAACATGACGAGTGAACGGATCCAGCAGTACGTCACAGAGGTGCTGTTCCAGCAGGAGCAGCAGGAGTGTCTGCAGGAGGGCATCGCCTCGGAAACGCTGCGCTCCCCTGACAACCAGACGGCTGTGCTGGACTTTTTCTTCAAGGTAGCTCATCAGTCTCCTCCCCCCGCCAACCCCCCACTGCTGATCCAGAACCTGTTTAAATAATGACATCGGAGCCTGCTGACAGCAGCACCATGTGTATAACACTGACCTCACATCAGGATGTATGATTTGGTTGGATAGCACACATAGTACCATGCATCTGTGTTACACATACAACTGCACACACATCTAGAGTGTTAATGTTGAAAAAATAAGTGTATTGTATGAGAAGTTATTGCCCATATGAGAGGTCCAAGAAGGCAAAGAGAAGTGAAAGTGTATTGCTTTTTGCTCGGTCATTGAGAATAATGTACGGTACCATTATCTTTCCATAAACAGTCATCAGAGATATTTAGATGTTAGTATTTTGAACAAATACATATTTACAAATATAAATTACCCATAGCACTTTGTATTGAATAGAACAACGACTAAATGCCTCTCGAAATACTGTACCTACAGCTCCACTGAGTCCATCATCAATTATGCTGTTAGCTTATGATTCTCACGCTACCAGAAATGAGCCATTAGCCATTAGATCCGAGCAGTTAACCATTAGCTAAAGAAAACATGGCCATTTCAGGAGCCATAAATTGCGGTGGCCTTTTCCTACCGAGCCAGCAGTGTCGCCACAGTACAGTAGCGCACCGCACTTCTTCTACCGACAGACGGTGCCGCGTTGCCAGCCGTTCAGTCGTTCCCCGAGCCCACGGCTGATTCATCAGCCTGTGACGCCGCATGCATCTTTTATGAGCGGGACTGCATGTTTCACGATGTGTGTAATATGCGCGACGTGCCATGCCATTGAAATGGGTGCTGACCACTGATTGTGGTTTTGTTCGATTTTGCAGTCACGTTGTTTGTCTCTCGGGTGGTTTCAACTCTGAGCACAACAAATAAGAAAGCAGAAAAAAACGGGAGAGAGAAAGAGAATTAGCGAAGTGATGAAAAACAAATAAGCTAAACGAGGAGATACAAAGGAAAGGGGTCAAATATGGCGTGTTAAGAACAGACAGAGTGTAATTCCACTTGACCATTATCTCAGCCGAACAGGCTTGAGTTGCATCAAATTGAGAGAATTTAACTGCAATGGCCTCTCTCTTGTTCTGTCTCTCTGTCTTGCCCAATGTTCTTCAATAAACTTTATAAAGGGAAAATGATCTGTTTCAAATTGGTCCACAGACTCTTACTTTTTCTTCTCTCACTCCCACACACTTCCCCGCTCTGTCTCTCCTTCTATCACACACACACACTTCCCGGCTCTGTCTCTCCCTCTCTCACACACACTTTCCCGTTCCATCTCTGCTTCTCTCTCACACACACACACTTTCCATAACTTTTTTTTTCCACTTTCTCTAGCGCTGCCTGTCATTTGCTCTCTCTCAAATCCAAGTGTGCTTTATTTGGCACGACAAATCAGAGGCTGTGTTGCCAAAGCATTAACTGGAATAACAGAAAATACATATGAAAACATAAAAACATAAAAAGGAAAGGCCGCACTTTGCATACAAACATATATAAGCACTTTGTTGCACCTTATCAATACAATATCAATTATTTATGTATATACATATCTCATATATATATATATATATATATATATATATATATATATATATATATATATATATATCTGTCTCTCTTTCCCGTCCCTTCCCAGAAGCCCCAGGGTATGCTGAGTGTGCTGGATGAGGAGAGCCAGGCCCTGCGCTGGTCCGAGCACAGCCTTTACAAGCGGCTGCAGAGCCAGCTGGACGCCAGTGGGGCCACTGATGCCGTCTCCCTGACCACTAAAGACGGCAATGGCAACCCTCCGCCCAAAGATCAGGGGCCGTCTTTCACTGTCTCGCACTACGCTGGCAAGGTGAGTAGCACAATATTCCACACACATGCACACACACACACACAATTCTTCACATCAATCCTCACACACACACACAGACATGCACACACACACACCCTCTGATAGAAATATCACAGACAGATTTGTGATGATCTAAGTATGATGCCAAGTGGTTTTTAAACATTACCACTTGATGTTGATCTTGGTGGAGT
>NW_027468618.1:52500-57500 GCF_046254945.1 Alosa pseudoharengus | reverse complement strand
TGCATGTGTACATGTATGCGGGTGTGGATGCGTGTTGCTCTATACTGCATTTGTGCAAGTGAGTTGGTTGTGTGTGTGCTACATCCTTTGTGTGTGTTTAAGAGAGTGCATAGGCTTCAGTCAAATGTCCCAAAAGACATCACACATTTCAACACCGTTCTTGCCAGTAAAGACAACTGTACCAAAAAATGTAGAATGTAAGTATGTTTCTTAAACATATACATATGTGGTACATGATGCCTAAACCTCTTTGTTGTAAAAGGTTTGGAAATAAGAACATGCCCTATACAGAATAATGTATTTGCATATACCACAGACAAGCTATATGTACATACAGACATACTGTCCTGTTACGTATCTGCAGCTCTGGTCAGAGCATGAAGGGATTCCAAAGGTCAGGGCCGAAGCAAACATATAGGCCCATGTATATATATATATATATATATCTATATATATATATATATATATATATATCCACATCCACACACACACACACACACACACACACACACACATGTGTGTACACGGGTCACTGACGGTTAGGACACTCCGAATCAAACAATAAACAAGCCACCAGCAGCAGCAGCCAATGAGAAGGCAGCGTGGGGAACACTGAGTTCCGGAAGCTGTCTGGCGCGGCGGGTATTTTTAGCGCTATCGAGCGCTGGGTACGGGAGGTGACCTGCTTTAGCCACACTTACCCCAAATAAACAGCCAGCATTCCCTCTCTGCCATGCCTATTGATCAGTCTCGCCACCTGCTCATTCACAGAATTAGAGAGAGAGAGAGAGAGAGAGGGAAAGAGAGATAGGGAGAGAGAGGAAGAGAGAGAGGGAGAGAGCGAGGGATAGAAGGACAGAGGGGGAGAGAGAGAGATAGGGAGAGGAAGAGAGCTGCCACATCCGACGTGAGCGTGTCACGTGAGAGTGTCATGTAGACATGTCTCATTGGCAAGTGTGTGGGTAGCCACTGTTTATTGCTTCTTTGCCTGTGTATATGTCTCCCCTCTCAGACCTGTCTATCAGCTTTATATAGTTCTGTTTTCACTGAGTGGACGGCTGTTGTGCTCTAGACCCCCTCCCCTCCCTCCCTCCTCCTCCTCCTCCTCTTCTCTCTCACTCTGTCTATTTTTGGTATGTTTGTGTCATTCAGGAACTCAAGGTTATTTCCCATACAGACGCAGTCCCCAGGCTCTCCATCACTGTCCACTCTGTTCCCACTTTCTCCCAGCATCCTCTCTCTCTCTTTCTCTCTCTCTCTCTCTCCATCTCTCCATCTCTCTCATATTGTGTTCTATTCCATCACCCACTCCATCAAGGTCTACCCTCCGACCTCATCTGCTTCATCTCACACTTTTTTTCTCTTCCTCACCTTTTTTCCTCATCCTCCCCTCCTTCTCTTCCTCCATGCACATCCCATAATCCTCTGTGCACCCAGCATCCCCCCCTCCTTTTTTTCCTCTGTTAGTGAGTGAGTGTGTCACCTGAGTGAGGGTCCCTGTGAGTGAGTGAGTGAGTGAGTGAGTGAGTGAGTGAGTGAGTGTGTGTGTGTGTGTGTGTGTGTGTGTGTGTGTGTGTGTGTGTGTGTGTGTGTGTGTGTGTGTGTGTGTGTGTGAGTGTGATGAATGAGTTGAGTGAGTGTGTGCTCTGAGTGTGGTGAGTGAGTAAGTGAGTGAGTGTGTGAGTGAGTGCTCTGAGTGTGGTGAATAAATGAGTTGAGTGAGTGAGTGAGTGAGTGAGTGAGTGCTCTGAGTGAGGTGAATGAGTTCAGTGAGTGAGTGAGTGAGTGAGTGAGTGTATGCTCTGAGTGTGGTGAATGAGTTCAGTGAGTGAGTGAGTGAGTGAGTGAGTGAGTGAGTGAGTGAGTGAGTGTGTGCTCTGAGTGTGGTGAATGAGTTCAGTGAGTGAGTGAGTGAGTGAGTGAGTGAGTGAGTGTGTGCTCTGAGTGTGGTGAATGAGTTGAGTGAGTGAGTGAGTGAGTGAGTGAGTGAGTGAGTGATTGTGTGCTCTGAGTGTGGTGAATGAGTTGAGTGAGTGTGTGCTTTGAGTGTGGTGAGTTGTTCTGTAGCTCCCAGCAGGTTCGTTGTGTCCCCACAGCCGCGTCTGTCTGTCTGTCTGTCTGTCTGATGGGGACACAGGCTTACGTAAGGCCCGGTGTTAGTCCGCAGGTGCCCTCTGTCCCCTTCAACCACCGAGACAGACAGACAGACAGAGAGAGAGAGAGAGAGAGAGAGAGAGAGATGGAGAGCAGGCATGGGCTTGTGCAGCAGCTTACATAAGATGCAGCTTAGCGGCGGATGTGTGATTATGACTATAACACCGGGTAACATTACCCCATGCTGGTTCTGGTGCTGTTCGCAGGAGCACCCTGTTCCCTGCAGAGTGGCGTTCGTAATGAACAGGCTGTACTGCAGCACACTGGGAGAATAATTAGAATTACAAACAAGCATGTTAAATAGAAATGACCGGAATAGGAAAAGAGTCGCAAAGAACTGTGGGAAATGCTGGTGAGAGGAAGAGTTGAGAGAAATGCTGCAACAAATCATAGAATGTTCTATTGTTCTTTTTTTGCTTTGATGTGTGTGTGTGTGTTGTGTGTGTGTGTGTGTGTGTGTGTGTGTGTGTGTGTGTGTATGTATGTTTGTGTGTGTATGTTTGCGTGTGTGTGTGTGTGTGTGTGTGTGTGTGTGTGTGTGTGTGTGTGTGTGTTTGTTTGTGTGTGTCCGCGTGTGTTTGCCTTTATGTGTGTGTGTGTGTCTGTGTCTGTGTGTGTGTGTGTGTGTGTGTGTGTGTGTGTGTGTGGTGTGTGTGTGTTGGTTTTGTCATCTTGCCAAAGCAGCTGAATTTCCAATACACAGAGGGCTGAGGAGGAAGAAAGGCAGTGAGTAGATAGATGATAGAACGATAGATGAAAGAGAAGGAAGTATAGAGGGCAAGCAAAAGCACTCTCTCTTTCCTTCACATACTGTATACATCATGTTTGTAGTGCTGGGGATGTGCCCTGAGAGTGTGTGTGTGTGTGTGTGTGTGTGTGTGTGTGTGTGTGTGTGTGTGTGTGTGTGTGTGTGTGTGTGTGTGTGTGTGTGTGTGTGTGTGTGTGTGTGTGTGTGTATGTGTTGACTAATGGAGTCTCCCATGTTTTGGTTGCAGCTGGTCAAGAAGAAGGCAGGCAGCGGGCTTCTCCAGAGGCTAGACAGGGGTAGCCCCATCACCATGGCAACCCAGCTCAGGGTGAGTGACACCTCGTCTCATCCTCGACCCAACACACATGACTGGACATCACCTGCCCACTTGATGACCAATATCACCACCCCAGAACTGACACACCAACAAATGATTATGAAGTCTCCGCTGAAGAAGATGGACTCAGCTGGACTCAGAACCCAGTGTGCCTATACGCTGTCCTCCTACTCTCCCTCCTTCTATTAGCTGCCCATAGAACAGGTCATCACACTTTACTTGGACGGTCCACTACAGACTACTTGGGGGCAGCCGTGGCCTACTGGTTAGCACTTCGGACCTGTAACCGGTGGGTTGCCGGTTCGAACCCCGACCAGTAGGCACGGCTGAAGTGCCCTTGAGCAAGGCACCTAACCCCTCACTGCTCCCCGAGCACCGCTGTTGATGAAGGCAGCTCACTGCGCCGGGATTAGTGTGTGCTTCGCCTCACTGTGTGATGTGTGTGTTTCACTAATTCACGGATTGGGATAAATGCAGAGACCAAATTTCCCTCACTGGATCAAAAGAGTATATATACTTATACTTATACTTACTTATATACCTATAGATGCTCTGAAGCTGAAGCTATCTGCTGAAAGGGTAGCGCTAGGGAATTGTTAAGGTGAGGTGAAGACTTGAATTTCAGCAACCCATCTGGAAAGGCTCTCTACGTCAACTATCCAGATAACAGACCCTAATGTGAATGTTGGGAAAAGTGCAAAGGTCAGTCTATGAGCAAAGTTCTCGTGCATGAACTAACAGCATCATGTGTGTGTGTGAGAGCTTTATGTTTTTAGGACCTTTCTCATGGTATTAAATTTGCAAATAGATTTTTGCATTGTTAAGCAAGCTTCAGTTCGACTTGACTTTGCCTTTTCCCCCCGCAATTAAATTAGATCATTAGAGAGTGGTACCGAACTTGTGATCTACGCTTGCCCCCCAGTCCAGATTGTGACTCGGTGTCCAACACCACCAGGCCTGACCAAACATGAGCCCATTTATCTGTGATGGGGATCTAAGAGTGTAATTATTACCAAGAAATTGCCTGCAGGCAGTATTTACCCGGAGTGCTTACATGGGACTAATCCATAGAATCTTCCCGAGAGCAGCTTTTTTGTGGAGCGATAGTGGCCAGCGCGCGTGGTTTCTCTCCGCCACGTCGTCTGGGGATTAGCGACCGCCAGGCTACATCAGACCAGGCCCACAGCAGCGCTGCAGATGCCCGACCACAAAAACCAAACGTCAAAAACCAAACTGGCCAACCAGTGGTTGTGGATGATTCTTGGGAGAACCATAATCCGTTCCAAGAAGATGGATTCCTGGGAGGGTTCCGTAAAAAGGATGAGGGTGTCGTATGATAGGTAGGTGTTCGAGTGGAGACGCCATGTTGGGAGAAGGGGGGGGAGAAAGGGATAGAGAAAGATAGAGAGAAGGAAAGAGAGAGGGAAATGGAGCATAGGCTACAGGCCGAGGAGGAGAAAGAGAGAGGGAAATGGAGCATAGGCTACAGGCCGAGGAGGAGAAAGAGAGAGGGAAATGGAGCATAGGCTACAGGCCGAGTTTGTGGTTTTCTGTCATGAAAGTATAAGCCTAGATGAATGAACAATGAACAACGGAGCCAGTGTCTCCACACTGCTGCAGAATACTATACAGTGGCTGACATTGCTCACACACACACGCACATATGCAGACGCAGACACACACACACACACACACACACACACACACACACACACACACACACACACACACACATACAGACGCTCATGCCCAGTTGACAAT
>NW_027468618.1:42500-47500 GCF_046254945.1 Alosa pseudoharengus | reverse complement strand
GGCAGGTGTATTGGAATGTGTTGCTAATGAGGATTCCATTGAAACCCAATATCCCCTGGGGTGGCGAGGGACGCATTTCCCATTACGTTTGTCACTGCTGTGAGTGTCTGGTTAAGCCCAGTGATGCATTGTTTGTGGTGTCTGTGTGTGTATGTGTGTAGGTTTCAGCTGATGTGAAAGCATGTGTGCGAATGTGCCTCAGTATGTTTAAGAACGTGTGTGGGTGTGGGTGTGCGTGTGCGTGTGTGTGTGTGTGTGTGTGTGTGTGTGTGTGTGTGTGTGTGTGTGTGTGTTTGCATCACAATAGCTAGATCCAGACAGCGCACGTCAGCGGTTGGTGCAGCAGTAGCAGCAGCAGGCCCAGACATTTGTTGGAAAGCGGGCGCGATGGCCATTGTCATGGAAATGCGGCCCTCTTTTTTTTGTTGTGTATTTTACCTTGTCTGAGACCCATGGCCAATTTGCATGGGCTTTGTGCTCAGGCCGCCCGCCTGACCCCTGCCCTTTTCATCATCAACAGCCAGACGGGCATGTCTGTGTTTATGTGTATCTGTGTCTTTGGGCACATGTGTTTGTTAGTGTTTTAGCTTTTTGTGTGTGTGTGTGTGTGTCTGTGTGTGTGTGGCGCAAGCATTCATTCAGTCTGTTTTGTGCATCTAGAGGAATTTTGAACATGGTGTTGTTGACCATGCCCTGCGTATGATTAGCTCTCTCTCTCTCTCTCTCTCTCTCTCTCTCTCTCTCTCTCTCTCTCTCTCTCTCTCTCTCTCTCTCTCTCTCTCTCTCTCTCTCTCTCTCTTTCTCTCTGGCCCTTGCCTCGTCATCTCCTCAAAAGTCTCTCTGTCTAGATGTCTAGACAGCCACATATGTGATCTCGCCAGCTCTCTGAGATTAGCTATTTTCTCCAAACGTTTGTCTCAACGCTGCTGCTGCTGTTGCAGATTCGCTTCTCCTTCTCTCTCTCTCTCTCTCTCTCTCTCTCTCTCTCTCTCTCTCTCTCTCTCTCTCTCTCTCTCTCTCTCTCTCTTTTTCTCTCTGTCTGTCTCTCGCAGCCCCAAAGACCTGAAGAGGCAGAGTCTAGACACAAGCTCTCACAGCCCAACCTGCCGAGCAAGGTGAGGGGTGTCGACGCTGGCCACCGGCGGGTGTCAGGATGATTAAGAGCCCGAGGTGACCCCGTACAACGCCCCAGCCTGGGCCTCGGGAACCGTATGACACGGCCGTGGCCGAATGATAAATATCCCGATGAAATGGGAAATATCAGAGCCGCGTCGAAACTAATGTGTTCCTCTTTTGTAATGCACGCCCATGTGTGAGGGTAATTTATTTGTGTTCTGCTGAATGTAAGAGGAAGACCCCCCCCCCCAAGCAAGTCCAAAGGTCAGCAGCTCAAGTTTCGAAAGAGGAACACGTTCAGACTTGGCTTCTTTTTCTGAAGTTGTGCGGACCGCTTTTTCAGTTTTTAAAATCTGCCATTGTTTTTGTTCCAAAAAGCAGTCAGAAGCGTCTTTTTGTGTTATTCAAAGTATCTGCTTGTAATTGGTCTGCTGTCAAAAAAAACATTGTGACGTAGCCCGTTTTTCCGCTTAAAAAAAGGCCCGCAATCACGTTTTCAAAGAAGCCGAGGACATTTTTGAAAACACTGTCTACTCCATAGGATATAGGGTATAATGTAAAACGGACCCTGGCAGTTGTAAAACATATGCCTAGTTTGCACGTACCCTTATTTGTCTTTGGGATATGTATCTGTAGTCTATATGGATGCATATCTCTAGGCCATGGTCCTTGTTTATTGAATGCATATGATAGTGTAAGACGCGGGAAATTATATATATAGCCTCGGAAACATAGAGACATCGAGTTATATCCTCACTGTGTGGACAAATAGGGTGAAGAGTTAAATGGCAATGATATCATTACATACTCGTTAATCTGACTCCATTTGATTAATAATTTGTATCACCAATCAATTACCAAGTAACTAGTTTATCAGCTATGGAGGAGAATGGCATGGCACACTACGATAATTGAAGATATACTATTGGTAGGCAAATTAACAATTTATACGGCATTAAGCCTTAAAGGTAAATGTAACCAATATCACTTCAGTTGGATGTACAAGTAAACTCACATGGTCTACTGTAACAAAGTAACAACCAAAGGAACAAAGGAAGCTTATCAAAACACAGAGATAAACTTAACCAGTTAACAAGTTATGAATTTACAGATACACCAGATAAAACAATTAAAATCCAAAAATAGAGGAAAGGGAGAGAGAGAAAGAGAGAGAAAGACAAAGGGAGACAGAGAGAGAGGAAGAGGGGAGAGAGAGAAAGGAAGAGGGAGAGAGAGGCATAAGACCAAGCCACAATGGCCTGGCTCAAGAGGAGAGTGGAGATGGAAAAGGAGAAAGAAACCCCGGGGGACCAGAGCCTCCACTTTTATCATTCACTTGGACCACCCCCGACTCATCAGAGCCTTTGTTGTCTGAGGTGGATGGGTGTGGCCCAAGTGGATATCATAACTTTATGCTACAGTGTAATTCTTAGTCTACAACTATGCACAGATACATTCAATTGTAACAAAACCATGATCAGACTGTTGCCCACATAACAAGTATTAATTCAAGACCAAACATGAATGTATTATTCACAACACATATTTACAGAGCAATACTGTATGATAATGAGGTTGGCCTATCTCACTATAAGACATAAAGTAGGCCCAGGACTGAGTTACCTCTCAGTAGAGGCCAGCTAAGACAATACAGATCAAACACAGGTATCCACACATGTAAATTGAATGCAAAAAGGCATTCTTTAGAAATGCAAAAGGTTTGAGCAAAAGACGGGCCTTACAATAGACTGCCATAAGCTGCTAGTTAGCATGCATTGGGGCAGTGAGATCAATAAAGATGGGCGCTTAACTGTTTGGCCAGTAGGTTCATAAGGCAGATGTGTGACCTTTAAACTGGATCCCAAATGGCACACATCACTTTGTTACCCACATCCAGGGGCGCCGGAGATATTTTGAAAGTGAGGGGGACCAAATTGTGAACACAAACCTATAGTGAGATCAGATTTCCAGATATCGGATTGCCACCTCTGGCCCACTTTCGACCAGGGCCGTAGTCACCATAGACATTGAGGGGGACGTGTCCCCCCCCCCCCAATATTCAAATATGACCAAAATGTCCCCCCCCAATATTCGGACATAGAAAAATAAAGAAAGAATATAGCGCTATACTAGGCCTACAGGAAACCAACACGTATCTGAAATGTAATCAAACGTAAATAACGCACAAATTAGTGACCTATGGTTCCAGAGTAGCCTACACCCCTGAGTGGTTTGTCCTGGTGATTTTCAGTTTTTCGTTAGTGGCGTGCGCTATCAAAAGCTTCCATTTACTGCACCCTACTGCGGTGAGGTAGGGCTGTCAACAATATCGCAAAAGCTACCGGAACAATTTTCACAAAACTTCTTGGAAAGGTGTAGCACAGGCTAAGGAAATCCCATACATGTTTGGAGCCAATCAGACTGAAAGGGAACATTTTCCATATTGTAGCCTATTCTCGCAATGATGGCGAAAGTGAAACGTTTTATTTTAAATGATGAATTTGTGCAAGCCTGTCTCATTTCTTTCACGTCTTTCAACATAAATAATGCATTCATATGCTAGTAGTAATGCCAGAAATTACCGTATATAGGCCTCTTTGAAATGATTGTTGCATCTTGCATATTATTTAGATGCGCACTCAATCACGCATCCATGCAGGCAAAACGTGATCAAATGTGGCACAATACGTGATAGCCTAGTTAATGTGAATCGCGGACAATAACCAAAGAAAGGAATTTGCACCTCCATTCACCAATTAAAGGCTGTAGTAGGCCTAGTGTTTCTACATGTTGGCACAAAACGTCATTTCTGTCAGAAGCCAGTCTATAATGCATACAGGGGTAACATGAGGTGAGTCAGACAGAAGAGGGGCCTGTCTTAGTAGCCTATTCCTGAATCCTGTCCCTTTCAAACTATGTTAAAATTGTGTGATTAGCCGCCAGCATAATAAAATCTAAATTAAAAGACAAAATCTTATTAGGCTCCAAAACTATGAGTCTAAGCCTTAGTTTAAAAAAATGGTTGGCAAAGAAAAGTCGTTTTCCTACCATGGGTCTCCAACACACGTTCTCAAGCTCATTCTCTTGCCGCCCCTTTCGAGCTAATTGCCAGAGGCTGAAGGCTACTATTTAAACACAATTGTTGCGACTCAAGGCATTACAGCCTACGAATTTTATTTAAAAAAAAATAATAAATCATGCATAATTAAACAATAACTCAATTTAGGCTACTTGGCTACGCAAAAAGGTTTCCATTACAGCACAACCCCTATTCAATGAAGGGCTGCCTTGTCTCGCAATAAACAGCAGTGGAAATCTCAACACTTTTTCAACTGCATGAAACTTAACAGTGAACCATCAAATATCTTCCAGATTTCAGTGCCCATCAGTCCCAACATTTAGCAATATAATCAAACAGTCCAAAAGTACATTAAATCCCGAACCAAACCGAAAATGCTTTTGATAGCCTACCGGTATGCATGCCGCTCCAAACGAAATGCATGTCTAAAGCCTGCCTCGAATACCAGCCTGCCTCAAATAAAGATGACGATAAATGATTTATGCTAAGCAAGTAGCCTGGATTATTTTATGATTGTTAGTAGACAAACTGGCTTCAGATATCCAACAGAGTGAATATGAGATTGTGCAGTCTTACAGTACTGTAGATGGCTGTGGTTAGTGATGTGATGCTGTTAATGGGGAGTTTTACAGTTAGCGCAAATCCTATATGTTATTGGGGGCCGAGCAGCGAAGCTGCGAAGGCACCCATTGTGTTTCTAGCTTTTCCTATTATTATTATTACACACTCTTTCCTCTGCCATTGAAGTCTATGGCAGCCCATAGAACCGTCTGGTGAAAAGTTGTGAAATTTGGCACACTAATTA
>NW_027468618.1:22500-27500 GCF_046254945.1 Alosa pseudoharengus | reverse complement strand
TGGCAACAAAGCAGCCTCAGGCCCATGCCGTTCGGCCTGAGACCCTGGAGCCCCTGGTCCAGGGTCTGGAGGTAAAGAGGGTGGCCGGGACTGGACCGGGGGTCGGGATAGGGACAGCCGAGCTCTCTGCCTTCCTTCCGGCCAAGCAGGGAGGCGGCGGCGGCGCCAAAGACGTGGCGTCCTGCGACATCCCGGCACCCTTCCCCAACCTGCTCCCGCACCGGCCGCCACTGCTGATCTTCCCGCCATCGCCGGTCACCTGCTCGCCAGCCTCGGACGAGTCGCCGCTCACCCCGCTGGAGGTCAAGAAGCTGCCCGTCTTCGAGACCAACCTCAACTACAGCCAGGAGGGCGGCAGTAGCCCCCTCTCGCCGCAGTACGCCCGCCAGAGGGCCGACTCCTCCCCGAGCCTGTCCGTCCTCCTCCCGGATAGGTCCACTCCGCCCTTGACCCCTCCCCCAGCCCCGGCTCCACCAATCAGCGCCGCGCTCCCGCCGCCGGCAGCTCCGCCTCCTCCCCCCTACCGGCCTCCGTCTCACTTCCCCTTCCCGCCCGAGCCGGGCTTCCTGACGCTGACCCGGGGTCACAGCGGCTCGGTGGACGCCACCTGCACCAACAACCCCACTCCTCCGCTGTCTGCTGGCGTCGGTACGGGAGGCGGGAAGCCGCCGTACTCGCCGGTGAAGGGCGGCCCGTCCTCATCGTCGTCGCGGCCCGAGCCCCGCAGGGCCCACTCCTGCTCGTCGTCGCCGCTGCTCTTCAACCCGGCCAACGGGCGCCCGCTGACCAGCCCGCTGGACGAGCTCAACACGCTCTTCAGCTCCGGACGCACCCTGCTGCGCAAGTCCACCACCGGACGCAAGATGCGCGACAGCGGTAAGCAGACATGTATGAAAGGCATGGTGGTGTGATGTGTGTAGTACTGGGTGATGGATACATTTCAGTGTTGTGTGTTTGTGTGTTTGCATTTCTTTTCTTTCTGTGTGGGCAGTTTGAATGTAAACAAACAATGTATGTAAACAATACTGTGTTTACCTTACACTATATTCATGGGTTTCATCAGGTCCCTTTCCACAGGTGTATTAATCAAGCACCATTCAGTCTGCATTGATAATCAAGGTGCCTGATTTTACACACCTGTGGAAAGGGACCTGATGAAACCCATGAATAGGCTTTGTATGTAGTTGCCATGTCCAGTGTAGCAACTGCTAACGCCCCACATGTCCAGGGGCCTATTGCACAAAACTAGGATAAGGGATTAAGCCGGGATATCTTGGTTATCCTGGCTCAATTTATCCGTGATCCAGTTGCACAAAAGCGGGATAGGGGGCAGCAGGATATGTTATGGTATAAATCACCATGGCGATTTATTCTGTGGAGCTAGCCTGCTCCAGACCAGGGGGATATTCCATCAACCTCGCTAATGAAGGCGGCGCTTAACAGAAATAGCCTGGCTTGAACTAGCGTAGACTTTCACTTGGGGCTGAAGCCGTTCCATTAACTCAAGTTAGCGGCATCTTGGTCTCGTTTATTCAAGCGAGGTTAAAGTCAGCTTCATCTCTGCTCGTGCACGAGGTAGAACAGTAGACCAAAACAGTAGATTGACGAAAAGAGGATATATGTCATAAAATTAAGACAATACTAGACGATTTTTGTTCGATTTGGCAAGCGCCATCTACAGGATTTTCATTGAAAGTCATCAAATTTAACATCGAGAGAAAAAATAGATTACCTAGGCTACTGTAGAAATGGGAGAATAATGAAAGCATACATTTAAAACAACAATGTTAATGGTTTTGAAATCAATTGCGAGTTTGATTGGCTTCACTCTTCAACACATAGGTCTATACAGTCTATGCTTGAACAAAACGAGTGAATGAATAAATAGTTCAAAAACAACTTTGGCATATATTCAAAACTATCTATAGCCTACGTTCTTATATTACAAGAGTTCACTCCAAATTATTGTCTAGGTGTAGGTGGTCATAAAATAAATTAGTATCAACATAATAGCCTATTGTCTCCCATAAGTAGCCTATAAAAGTGTTTGAAATAAAATTATCTGAAATGGCTGCAATGGCTTTCAATTCAATTTATGCCTAGTATTTAATCTGTGTAGCACACAGTTGATTTGACATTCATGAACAATCGTCGACACATGAAGCAGTTTTAATTATTAGCTGCCTATGCTACAGAATAATTATCCTTTGGCTTGCATCAGATATAATATAGCCCACTGGCAAAGCTGTCTGAACAGCCTACCAAATGTGCATGACCCTTTATCAGCAGTAGACATATGTCTTTCATCAAAGATTATAACTAAAAATGCCATTATCAAGGTGATAAACAATGTAGCCTTAATATCCTACTTCGTTTGGGAAGCGAACCTGCGAACACGCAGGAATGTAATTCCTTTCCTATGCAGTCTCGCTGCACGTTACACCACCACCGAACGTAAGTGACGCAGAGTAGCACGATTCCTAGAACCACACGCATGTGAAGTTAAAACATTTTTAATTGTATAATCTTCATACATTCTTTGGAGCTAGTGAATGTGTAAATCCATGCTTGGTGCACTGTCGGAAAAAACATTTCTATAGGCCTACTTCTATTTTTGAAGTTGTAGGCTACAGGTGACGAGAGCACAGGTTGACGAAACCATCTTTTTGGACTCGTTTTCCGACTGATTGGTTTTTTTGCAACACAGCTTAATTTAGCTTGAAAGTTAACCTGCTATGGAGCAGGTTAGTTCTGTGGCATAAATTCCCATGGTTACCAAGCTGGGATTCACGTTAACCTCCTTAATGGAACGGAATTCTCACTAAAATTAGCGAGACTTATCGAAATAAGCCAGGTTTGGCCTTTAGCGAGGTTGATGGAATATCCCCCAGGCTAAGTTCCAGGATCTATTTAATCTCATCCCTTATCTCAGTCAGCAGTCACCACAAACGGACACCAATAGTTATTCCACTGCCCACTACACATTGTTATCACATATAACTAGACCCACTGTCATTATTTAAACGTTTGTGATCATTAATTAACTTTTACATATCGCCATTCCTGACCTGTCATGCGACAATGTGACGTCACGGGAGTTCCTAACCATTTTGTGCGTGGTGGTCGCGGCACTAGTTGCAATATTCTCCTAAACAGAGGTGTTGCTGTTTGTTGCTGTTGTGAAAAGGCTATCGCTACCTACTTCACACCGTAGAAGAAGCAATGAAGCCACTCTAGTTGCCATGGTGAATCAGTGAATCTGTGATCGGTGGCGGGGTCTATTTGAGGGAGCCGTGAGCGCGCACTTATCCAGGATAGGTTTCACCTGGCTTGATGAATCCGTGTCTGCTCATCCTGGCTTGCTCGTTGTGCAACCAATTAAGCCTGTGCGCTCTTGTTTTGGATTCATTGAGCGCAGCTCAGTAACTTATCCCGGATGTCTTAATTCTGCTTTTGTGCAACAGGCCCCAGTATGGCACAAGCACCTATAGTCTTGTCTTATCACTACTTAAGGACAAGGTGTGTTGCTCTGATCTCATTACTCTGTTTTGCCCGTGTCAATAAGGTGACCTTCCTACACAAACCAAACTGTAAAGTAGGTCAGACTGAAATGTGTTTAACCGCTTCCTCATTTGGGGCACCAGTCCTCGCATTGGCCGCTCTTTCTTAGCACTCTCCCCAGTCTCCTTAAATACAGTGCATGAGGAATCGGATGTATCTCAAATATAGTGTTTGTGCATTGTGTCCTTGAATTCTCGTATTCATATATTTATATGGCCTTAATTTGTCTTTTGGGGTTTTCATTTCATACTTTTTTTTCTTTATTTTCTTTTTTTTTTGCTGTTATTTTTGTTCATTGGCTGCACATTATGCAATCCTTCTTCCTGACTGTGGGAACCGAACATTGCTGTGTCGAAAAGAATCAACTCATTGGCTGGTTGAGCCTAAACCTCAATACAGCCCATTAGAAATCCATGAAGTTAGTCACAGCATCGAAATAGCACTTCACTGTTCCCAACATCTGTTTTTGGAGAGTGGTGTAACCGCACAGTTTTTGTCACATCACACACACACACACAGACAGACACACACACACAAAAACACATTACTCCCTCTCTCTCTCTCTCACACACACACACACACACACACACACACACACACACACACACACACAAACACATTACTCCCTCTCTCTCACATACACACACACACACAGGATTCTTACATGGTTTTACTACAGCAAATATCCTCAGGATTCATTTCTCTGGTGTATTTGAGGACAGTGTTTATGAATGTGATGGTCAAACAGTCAACTTCCACAAGAGCCATAGAGGGTTGCTATGGGGTGTTTGGGTGGGGGTTACTGTCCTTGCAGATCAAGTCAAAGTCATTCTGGGGCACACCAAATCCATCAGTAACTAAATGGCCTGGGCTATTCACTTACACTCACACAGCAACCTTTCCCATCATGGAGGCTGTTTGTGTTTGTCAAAATGTATGTGATTCTATTTTTCTGTTATTTCATTATGATATTCATGTAACACACACACACACACACACACACACAGACACACACACACAGACAGACACACACACACACACAGACAGACAGGCACACACAAACACACACACACACACACATACACACACACACAGACAGACAGGCACACACACACACACATACATACACCCCACCATCCCCACCTCTGATCATCTCATGCCCTTAACCTTTGTTTTAATTAAAAGCGCTTTAGCCCAATGTCTGCTCCATCATATGGATTTATGTGTGTGACTCCACCACGACCCTGACCACGCCTTGTTGTCCAGCCTTCCGCTCTGCTTTTTTTTTGTGTGTGTGTGTGTGTGTGAGTCTATGTGTGTGTGTACACATTACAGTACAACCTTTGCCTCTGTAATCATTCATCCGTAGAGCACAGGGCAACCCCCATCCACATAGTGAATATATGTGTATGTATTTGTGTGTGTGTGCCCGTGCCCGT
>NW_027468618.1:15000-17500 GCF_046254945.1 Alosa pseudoharengus | reverse complement strand
GAACAAAGTAGCCTATTCTTCTAATGCCGTTTAACATACAATTAAGTTAGGTAACGTGACAAACGTTAAGATGTTTTAACTTACCATTTATGAACCTAATCAACGACAATTCCCATCAAGTTTTCACGGTAGGCCCTACACTTCTGAAGATAGTATATTCCTCCATTATGAACTGGAATCAGCCGTGGAGGATGTCTGTGTCGTTCATTCCTCCCAGCTGCATGGCTGAGACTCATAGCTTCACAGTTTACCCAGGAATACTTTCTAATTTGAATAAAACTTGCGCGATAGCTATGCTCATCTCTGTGGATGCCGTCATGTTGTTCGTTGCGTCACACCTCAACCCGCCTCAAAGCCAACGCTGATTGGACGTTCGTTTGGTGAACTGCTCCAAATTTTCTTTAACGGAAAGTATCCAGACTGATCTGCGAGATGGTCTCACGAGGCTATGGTTGAAGCACGTATAGACCCTTTCAACAATAAAAACAAAAACAATGCTTGAACGTTCTATTTGGTTCCCAATCGACTTCCTCTGCATTAAGATATGCATATGGAATGTTAAAACGGAAGCCTTGTGGGGCCAACTATGATGCTGATAATGGAACTCTCTTGAAAGGGTCTATACACCTTTCACCAATGACCAGAACAACGCTGTCCAGTCTGCGGGTCTCTAGCACAGCGGGGGTCTGATTTCTGATGTGTTTACCGGCCTCCTCTGTGTTCCCAGGGTTCAACTCCAACATCAACCTGCCGGGTCGTGACGAGCAGGGCCCCACCTGCCTCTCCCCACAGCTCCAGGACAAGAACGCCAACACCCACAACCACCACAACCACCACTCGCCCAACTCGCCCAGCCCCGCGCCCAGCGACAACGGCAACCAGCTCTCCAACGGTAACCATCCCACAAACACACCCCACCCCACCCCCCTTTACCCCCCCCGCACCTCAGTTTACACACCTTCATACCCCCAAACACCACCCCCCAAAACATCTAATGCAGTACAGAGCATGTGTTTGTCAGAGTGGCCGGCCCTCCGTCTTTGGTGGAGCGTGGTGAAGGGCTCTTACATGTCACCGTCCACACCATGCTGCTGGGAAACACATGAGTTCATTCTTGCTTCTCATGGATTTTGTTTGGGAATTAAAAGCACAATTCTCAGCGACTCAGTCGAGAACTTATTGGTCACTGCAGCATGCCATGCAGGGTGTGTGCTGTGTATTGAGAGCCAGTCACTCCACTGGTGTTGGTTTCAGCTGTGTAGTAGGGTCAGGGAGTCGGAGGGGGGTAGTGGTGTAATCTCTCGCTGCTGTGTACTCCCTCTGTAGGGGGGTAGAGGGGGTGGGGTGGATCAGATGGCTGGGTAATGGCGTAATATCTGTTCTGAGACCAGCTCTTCATCCCTAAACAAGCTGAGTTTTAATCATCTATAGAGCTTCCTCTTTCATATCTGTCACATGCACACACACACACGCACACACACGCACACACACACACACACACACACACACACACACACACACACACACATACACACACACACACATACACATACACATACACATACACATACACACACACACACACACCCACTTCTATAAATGTACACACACACACACACACTCGACACAACCACCCCCCCCCGCCCCCCCCCACACACACACACACACACAGACACACACACACACACATGGTCAGACCTTGGCCTGAATGGAAATGAATTGCTGTGGTGTTGACAGTAAGAACAATTATTCATGTGCATGAGAAATAAACAGATTCATTACGAGGTGTTGTTGTCGTTGCCGTCGCTGGACTATGTGTGAGAGTGACACCCCCCCCCCCCGGCCTTCGCACTGTAGTGGGGAGCGCTTGTTTACCAGAGGGAGAGAACATACACGCGTGCGTTTGCACGCAACAATACTTTACGTGACCAGCCCACCATTTAACCTTGAAGTGACCCTGAGATTCAGAAGAGTGGGGGGGGGAGTGAAAGGTAAGCTTAAGTGGATGTATTGAGGTGGTGAGAGAGAGATAAAACGAGAAGGATTGAGGATGAGAGAGAGGGGGGGGGGGGGGTATAAAGGAAGATGACCCAGAGAGAAGGCAGCACTGATGGGAGATGGCCTAGAAGCCTAGAAGCCGGTCACCAGACTGACCCCAGGTCAGGGATTATGGTGAAGAGCTCGGCAGTAAGGCGATGTGTTTTTCATTCTCTGAGGAGTAAAGATTCACTTTTATACCCCCCCCTCTCTTTATTTCTCTCTCTCTCTGTCTATCTCTCTCTGTCTATCTCTCTCTGTCTATTTCTCTCTCTCTGTTTATCAATTCAATTCAATTCAATTGAGCTTTATTGGCATGACAAAAAAATACAATTTGTATTGCCAAAGCATACATGTACGTAGTAGTGTGTAAAGACATAAAACAAAACATCATGCATCATACATTACTGCAACGGCAGTGTGTGTGTTTGTGTGTGTGTGTGTGTGTATTTGAGTTTTTGTG
>NW_027468618.1:0-10000 GCF_046254945.1 Alosa pseudoharengus | reverse complement strand
AACCCACTCCCACATATACACACACACACACACACACACACACACACACACACACACACTCGCCCCCACCAATTTTTTCACACAAACATTTTTAAAGCCATCTGTCCAGAATTCAGGATGTATAGAAAAAAAGCCCAAGTGTGTTTGTTCCCTTTTCTCAGCACGTTTGTTCTCATTTGTGTGGTGGGCTCGGGGTGGTGTGTGAAGTGTTCCACCGTCGACACCCGACACTCCCTCCACTCATGGGACACTCAATGCTCAGGGGGGTTTGGGTTACAGGATTGGATTTTGCCCACACACTTACACACACACAAACACACACACATTCACATACACATACACCCCCCCCCCCCCTTTACCTCAGCTTAGTCACATGATACGGGGTCAAGGTCATGTGATGGTGCTGATGGTGCGGGGGTTGGGAGGGTGGGGGGGTGAGATAGGACAGGTTGGGGGGGACGCGACTGCCGTCGCCAGTGTGTTACGCTCAGGCATTTTGCCTTGCTCTTTAAATAAAGCTTCAATTATTCAAATGGCCTATGAAATATTCACAGGTACAGAATCAGCCCTCCCACTCCTCCATGCGTGGGGGAAGCAATCTACACGGGGGACGCTGAACACTGAAACGGAACGCTAACTCAGCCAACTATATAAACTATACACCGCACACACAAAAACAGCGGCGGGACAACTCGCACCGTAATCAGACTCGGCGCGGCCGCGCTATGTAAACTATACAACTACGCAGCCCATACAAGCGCCGGGACAACTTACACTGTAACCAGAATCTAACGCACCAAGCCATGTAAACTATTTAACGGAATAGGATCTGAAGACGGACGTGGTCGACGCAAGAAAAGAAAGAAAAACAAGACAACTCGACTTACAACACCGTCATCATCTGCATGAGGCATGCACTGCATGTTTTCCACGCTAGCTTAACGCTCTTCAGCAATAGCACATCGTCATTGTTATTCCACTCGGATAAGAGGCCTTTGAAAGTGAGATCTTTTGCACCAGTGATCTGCAAGTGTGGTCTCTCTTTCTTTTTTGAATTTTCCACAGCAAATTCCCCCACTGAAGTACCATTGTCGTCTGTCTTACTTTCCTCCATATAAGGTCAAGTGTTTAGCAGTGGTCCATGTGTGAAGTGTGATGTCTGAACTGACCGTAAAGGCCCCAGAGCTCTGTACAGTATGCCTGTAGGCCTCCTGTCTTCTCCCCCTACCAGGGGCAGCTGGTGCAGAGGTTGACCCATGGAGCGCTATCGATCCATGCATCCGTCTCATTGCGGCACTTAGGAAAAGGAAACAGTCGTTTAATTGAGGGGCTGCAGCCTATCCTAACGTGTATCGACAGATGGCCGAGGTTCTCGTATTCCACGCTCTCATCTGCCACTGTCGGCCGACATCCGCTCGGAAGTTGATTAAAGGCTGTTGCGCTAGGGAAACGGGAAAATCATTAGTCATAATTTCCGAGGTGGGTGGGGGAGGTCGGTATCCCTGGGAGACTGTGATGTGTGCGTGAGGCAGCGGGCGAGCGGGAGCACAAAGCGGAGGGTAACATGCGATCCCGTCTTATCTGGACTTTTGATCCTTCTCTAGCTGAGTGCTCCCTGGAGGTCCAGAGATGAGCGCTGAGGGGTGGGGAAGTGTGAGTGTATGTGACTGTGTGACTGTGTGTGTGAGTGAGTGTTTGTGTTGGGGCGGGGGGGGGGGGGGGGGGGGGGGGGGGGGGGGGGGGTGACAGAACAAAATGTCCTGTTCTGTACTGCCATGTCGTCCGTCTAATGGAAGATCCTTGCTCCCTCGTCAGCTCCACACCATGGTGGGTGTGGAAGGAGCGGTGTTGCCGGAGGGATCACTCTAGACGTGTTGCGCTGCGCGAGGCGCCCTCGGGTGCCAAGCGCCTGTCCAAGGCCCTCCACCACTTCACTGAAACATTGATGCATTCAGATGGCGGAGGCCAGCGACAGGAGTGTCTTCTGTACTCTCGGAGGTGCATAAAGCTGCGCACACACAGTTCAGCGTATGCGGAGAGTGTGCAGGTCAGGCGGGTTCTTTAGGCACTGCATCCCCCAAAACAGTGACCGTCTTAGTTGGCCAGAGGTACTGGAAAAGCCTCAACATTAACTGATATTTACATACAAATCACTTGAGAGTATATTGCACCTTTTTAAAGGCAATTTTTATTACTGACTTAACCCCTCTCCTCTCTCTCTCTCTCTCTCTCTCTCCCCTCCTCCCTCCCCCCTGCTCTCTCTCTCTCTCTCTCTCTCTCTCTCTCTCTCTCTCTCTCTCTTCTCTCTCTCTCTGCCCACCCATCTCTCTGTCACCTGATGTGATGAATTGTTTTTGCCGCAGTGTAATCTTCTTTTTAATGAAGACCATACTCTCTCTCTCTCCCTCTCTCCCTGTGTTTTTTCTCTGTTTCCCTCTTCTCTTCTTCCAGAGGGGTCAGCTCAACTTCTCCCCCTTCGGTGCTGGGGCAGCCCTGTGAAGGGCCCCCTGGCCGGGGGGCAGGTGGGGTGGTTGCACCGGTGGGGGCTGTAGGGTAAGGGGGTAAGACTGGTTCTCTCCATCTCTCTCTCCTCTCTCTCCATCTCTCTCTCTCCTCTCTCTCTCTCTCCATCTCTCTCTCTCTCCATCTCTCTCCTCTCTCCATCTCTCTCTCTCTCATCCATCTCTCTCTCTCTCTCATCTCTCTCTCTCTCTCTCTCGCTCTCTCTCTCTCTCTCATCTCTCTCCTCTCTCTCTCATCTACTCTCTCTCTCTCTCTCTCTCCTCTCTCTCTCTCTCTCTCTTCTCTCTCGTCTCCATCTCTCTCTCTCTCTCTCTCTCTCCTCTCTCTCTCTCTTTGTTGGCTGCCTCTCGCTGCACTGCCCTACACACTCCTTCTTTAGTTCTTTCGTTCTTTCTTTCTTTTTGAGTCCTGACTCATTCTCTCCCTCTCATCCCTGCGGGGGGACAAAAAAACAGAGGAAACTGCAGCTCATGCATCTGCACACGTGCAGAGACGTGCCGGCGCGAAACGGGACATTCTTATGGCTAAATTCTGACCCAAGCCAGGATGAGTGGCTAGTTAGTAGCCCCCGTGATTGGGTCTGCCTTCAGGAAAGCAGCGATACGCTGAATTTATTAAGTAATTTTTATGATACATAGCAGTTCATTGTTTCCCATGCAGGTATCACTGTTGTTCATCAGGCGTCAGAATGACCAATTTACATGTATTACTAGGATGATGCAAGGGGCAATGTTGCTGGGCAACCACATAACCAGTTCCATGTGTTCTGATTGGATGATTGATCATGATCATTTGCCTACAGATGATGAAAGTTCTCTTCAAAATGTTTCCTTGAGTGTCAACAGTGACTGCACAGTGTCAGGGCAACAGCTTGCAGCTTATCCACATGTGCGCCATGATTCCTGATTTTTTGTTTATTTAGTTGGTTTGGTTGTTTATGTCAAGCGAGGTTATTACTATGAATGTAAAGAATGCATGTATGAATAAAAGTAAGAATGCAAAAAGTATGAAAGCAACTAAAGTATGAATGCAACTCCCTGTTGCTATGTGTGTAGTATACTCAAGTACTCAAGGACGTGCTGATTTAGAATATGAAAAGATCCCTCAGAGTTGAAATTTGGCTTTTCTCTGCTCTCACAAAAAAACAACAACATAAAAACACTTCGAGCTGCAGTTTTTTGCTCTCGTCCTCCAAAGACTTTTCTTTTACTTTATTTGAACCAGCAATCTTTCCATCCATTTTTGGACCCTAACCTCGCACCCCCCCCCCCCCCCCCACACACACACACACACCCCAGTCCTTGCCCGCTTGTCGCTGAACCTCATCCCAAAGCTTTCCCTCCCTTTTTTTGCAGTCTTTCATGCTATGAATCCCGCCTTTGAGCACTCCCCCTTCCCAAATTCATTTATTTGCCCTGGAGACAAAAACGCCTTTCTGTGAGCGCCTCCCCATGCTTAGCGCCTTATTGTTGCTGGCTGAATGTTGCCTTATGTGAGGTTAGGGCTCGCTGCCACCACCAGCACGCCAGCCAGCAAAGCACCAGCCAGCTCTAAGACCACAAACACACACACACTCACACTCTCTCTCTCACTCACAAACTCTCTCACAAACACACATACATACTCACACATACACACTCTCTCTCTCACTCACACACACACTCTCTCACAAACACACATACATACTCACACATACACACTCACAAACACTCTCACACACCCACACACACACACACACACACACACACACACACACAGCTGGTGCAGGAGCACCAGAAATACAGAAGCACAAACACATGTGCTCTCACCTCTCTTTCATTCTCTCTCTCTCTCTCTTTCTCTGTCTCTCTTTGTGTGTATCTGTTTCTCTCACCACACATATACTGTATGTAAATAAGATGTTTTTTGCATCCCTTTATGTTTTTATTGCTGAGTGTCCCCGGTGCTTCTGGGCTGGATCATGGTGAGATGGGCCGGCTTGCCTGTCCTCCTGTGCTCTCCCAGATTGCTGTGGAGCAGTCCCACTCATATCTGGCAATGGATTTACCACAGTATCACACACACACACACACACACACACACACACACACACACACACACACACACACACACACACACACAGATAAAATCTTCACCACTTCTGCTGTCTTGGTGGTCTTGGGAAAATACATCCATAAGCTGTGCGTGTGTGTGTGTGCATGTACATGTATGTGTGTGTGTGCGTGTGTGGATTTAGATGTGTGTGTGTGTTTGTGTGTGGATTTGGGTGTGTGTGTGTTGATTTTGGATGTGTGTGTGCTTGTGTGTCCAGTATGTGTGTGCATGTGTGTTAGATGGAAGTAGTTGTCCTGGGTTGGCCTGGCCTGTTTTCGGCCCTGCTGTGTGTGGCTGGCCTAGGATGGCCTGACCTGGGCTCTCTATGTCTTAAGCCGTGATCTCTCGGCCTCATCTCACACAGCCCTGACACCCTCCACCCCGACTCTCCACTGGGACAGAAGGTGGACTCAAGTGGCCCTGCCATTCGGAGCAGCCTTATTTCTCTCTCTCTTGTTCTCATGAAAGCCATGCTTGAGTGTGTTCGTGTTTTTTTTGTGTGTGTGTGTGTGTGTTTGCATGCATATGTGAGCATGTGTGTGCATATATGAATTATAGTCAGGCCACAAAAAATGTCAGATATAACACAAGAAAATGTTATGTATGACACACACGCACACACGCACGCACACACAAAGATATACCCCCTTCCCCACTCCAACACACATGTACTAACTAACACGCACTCTGTCTTTTTATGTAACCAAACCCCGAAATCCATGGCCTTGTCTCTTTTGTGTATGTGTGTTGTATACGTATGTGTGCATGTGTGTGTTGTATACGTGTGTGTGCATGTATGTGTGTGTGTGTTGTATATGTATATGTATGTGTGTGTGTGTGTGCATGTGTGTGTTGTATACGTGTGTGTGTGCGTTCATGCACATTCATGCTGTTTGGCCTGCGATCAGAACAGACGCAGCTCATTAAAAAGGCTCCACGTTCCCTCATTGTGTGGCGGAGAAGATCCCAATGAGCTGCTCAATGACCACCCGCTCGGCCGGCTGAGGTGGCCAATTATGCCACGACGCTTGCCAAATTTGTCCTCAAGTTTCGGCGCTCCTCTTGGACCTTGCCCCGCTAATCCTGCATAAACAGCAAGCGGAATCCCGGAATCCAAATAAAGGGATGGGGGGGGGGGAGAGGGTTGGTTCTTACCATGTCTCTTTCTTTCTTTCTTTTTACTTTTCTCTATTGCTCTCTCTCTCTCCCTCTCTTTTTTTTTCTCTCATCCCATTCTTTTAGCGGTGAAGATGTATTAAAGGAAGTTAAAGACTTTTTTTCAGAAAGCTATCCAGCTGGATTTGTGGGAGAGGGAGAGAGAGAGGATGGGGCGGGGGTGGAAAGGGAGAGTGACGGAGAAAAAGAATGAGAGAAAAGGAGAGAGAGAGAGAGGGAGGAAGGGAGGGAGGAGGACTCTAAAACAATTGTAAATGTGTCTCTTTGTGCTGCTGAAGCCCTGGCCACCTGCAGTGAGGGAGGCTGCTGAGACTAGGCTCACACACACACACACACACACACACACACACACACACACACACAGAGAGAGTCTTCTGGGCCTTCATCTAACCCAGCCATACAGAGATGAATGGATGGCAAAGTCTGACCTGTCTTCACTTAATATGGAAGCCCAGACTGGGGGAAAATACAAAACATCTTTTAAATGGTGGGAAACGAGGGATGAATGTCAATGTATCCTGGGCTATTGGCTCAATTGTTAGCGCGCTCGCCTCCCGATCCGAGGTGCTGCTGTTCGCGGGTTCGAGTCCGGGCGTGTGCAGGGCTGAATCGCGCAGGTTCAACACAACGCATTACATTGTTACATTGTTACATTGGTGCCGTGACCCGGATCGGGAGTGAGGTTTAGGGGGGTGAGTGTAACGGATGCCAGCTAGATTAGCTGTGCTTGTGGAACGTTGGTAAACCTCACTCCCCGACGCCTCAAGAGTGCTGCTGGCATGCGAGCCAGTAGCCTCAGGCCCACGGCTGAAGTGCCCTTGAGCAAGGCACCTAACCCCTCACTGCTCCCCGAGCGCCGCTGTGGTTGCAGGCAGCTCACTGCGCCGGGATTAGTGTGTGCTTCACCTCACTGTGTGTGCTGTATGTGTTTCACTAATTCACGGATTGGGTTAAATGCAGAGACCAAATTTCCCTCACGGGATCAAAAGAGTATATACTTATACTTATACTTAATGTTTCAGAGATGCTGTAATGCTAGTAGCAATTCCAGACTACCTACTTATATGCATTGTATTCAGCATCGTTTCAGCCTAAACATCTGAACAGTGCGCTTGACCAGTATTGTGGTTTAAAAAATTCGATATAATATGTTGTTTAGAAACAGCAGATGGTCTGCCGGCAGTTTCAGGACACAGAGAGTGACACGTGTACAGTGTACCGTTTCTGAACTGCCACTGCTGCCCTGAACAGGCAGGTCTGGACAGTGATAGGGTGATATAGAACCTGCTTGTGGTGTGTGTGTGTGTGTATGTGTGTGTGTGTGTGTGTGTGTATGTTGGGGGGAGGGGGGGGGGTGGACAGAGCACAGGACAGGAAAAGGGAGATTGGGTTAGAGGTTAATCAGCTTAAGGGTTCAAATAGACGAGGAGGAGCTGTCGTCTGCCTGTCTGTCTGTGGGCGCTTGGTTGTGTGGGTGGGTGGGTGGGTGTTACAGAGAGAGGGAGAGAAGGAGATGGAGGTGGGGTGTGTATAGATTATGAGAACAGGGATGCCATTGAAAACACTGCACAATGGACAATTTCAAACATATTTATGTTAAAAGTTAACGCAGAGGCATTGATTGGTTGTCTTTTATAGTCCGCCATGTAGTAAACATTTGATGAAATCTCACATCCTTCTTGGTGAAGTGTTGGAAATGGTTACTTGCTTTTAGGCCGGAGACTTGTAATAACGTTGACGTTGCCGTGAAATACAATTAGTAATGTATGTGAGAAAAAAATAGAATACATTTTTTATGAAATGCTGCACAAAATTGTTTATGGGATAGAGATGTACTGGAATTGATACAGAGAAGGGTCATTCTTATAAGATGCCTCGATGAGCCTCTCGCTTCCCGCTCCGCTTTCGAAATCAATGGGCTACGGAAGAGAGCAGGTGGGACTCTGATTAACATCCCAATCCTTCTCCTTCACCCTCCATCACACACACACACACACACACACACTAACTCGCACACATGGAGCCAATCTGGTGGAATGTGATTGCCAGCTATCAGACTGCTCTCATTCATTCTCTCTGCCACCACTCCCCATGTCCTGGACCAATCGGGATGGAGCAGGGCTTTGTATTTGTGTGTTTGTTTGTGTTTATGTGTCAGTGTGTGTGTGTGTGTGAGAGAGAGTGTGTACGCATGCGCAGTACTTTGTGTACTGAGCTTTCTCAGAATTCCTTGCACTGCACAATGCTTCTAATCTGGGCGAATGCTGATGTGTGAGTGCAGTCACAGACACACACACACACACACACACAACACACACACCCACACACACACGCATGCATACACACACACAAATGCTCTCTCATACACGCATACACGCTCACACTCATACACGCCATACACGCACACCCACATGCATCAGTCCACTCAAACGTCCATCAGCATTGGTCTAATCTTGTCCGGGGATAATGCTGCCCGGGGATAATGAAAGATCACATTGACTGTGAGCAGGGCCCCTAAACAAGTTTCCACTTTACACACTGCTGTGTCGTACATACAGGGGCCACTCTTTCAGCCAGACTAACGGGTAATCGTTCCTTCCATGCTGAAAATACCGGATATCCTCTTAGGGCCGGATCTGAGTGTGTTGCATGAAATTGATTGCAAAACATGGAGAAAGTGATTGCTGCTCAAATGTGGCAATATTTTTAAAGCTGTCCGTGTTGACATTTCTGTTAGAAATTCCATAAAGCACACAGATTTCATTCTCTGCCCTCGGTTTAAACCTTGTCATAGGCTGATTCACTGATACATGCAATGAAAAAAGGCTAAAAATAAGTTTAAAAAACTCAAATCAATCTTTACTTCAATTCAATTGCCATCATGTACTATATTTGACAATACAATACAACGATGCTCTAGTCTATCTTCGATTGGTATGAAGAATCTGTAGCCTGGCCAAGGCTAGGCTAGCTGCAGTTAAAGATGCACATAGATGAGTCGAGTGTCCATATAGATGAGCGTCCTCTTCTTTGTTTGTGTGTTTATTAATCACAGTGGTGTCCTGCGACCCCTCCCAACCCCCCCCGCCCCTTCTCCCCTGACCTTCTGGCTGCGGTGACAGGTAAAGAATGACCACTATCGAACCTGAATTAGCATTCGCATGCTGAGTGACAGGGTGTGGCCTCTCCCTAGGCCTCCAGGGAGTGGACATTTACCCCCGTGCCCAAACCACCCCTACCCCTCCCACAGATACCCCCCCACCCCCCACACACACACACACACACACACACACACACACACACACACATACACACACACACACACACACACACACACACACACACACACACACACACACCATCAGCCCCCCTATCCATCGTCCCTCACGTTGACACGACAGAGGACAGAGGGGCGCCTTCATAAGTCAGTGGCCAGTGGAAGATTTAATGTATGGCTTGTGTTTACAGTGATACCTTTTTCAAATGGAGTTCACATGTGCTTGTGGTCAGCGACTTAATGGCTGAGCCCCTTCAGAAAACACTAAGCCAGTTTTCAACAAAGATGGATTGATGGATCGAGACCACTTGTTTCTTTCTGCTCACTGTGCTGCATTGAGGGATTATATTCACCAGCTGTTCATTCATTTCTCTCTTTCTCTCTCTCTCTCTCTGTCTTAGTTTTTGCATCTTTTAGCGTGAAACTCTATTCAGCCTTTCCTCACTGCAGCATGCTGGTCGTATAGCTAAACTCCAGACTTGAGCATGTCTACTGTATCTGCAGCCCCTCTGTGCGGATGGAAGCAGAGCTGTGGCGATCACCTCAGAAGGCTTTTAAGGCGCGTGCCTCGGAGAGAGAGTGGCTTTGGGGTCGTTCCCCCCTCAGCTCTCTCTCAGAGACCATAGCCATTTGGCGAGGGCAGCCATTGATCTCATCTGAATTGCAAAGGGGTCTCGCTGAATATTCCATCAATAAGTTGTAAATGAGGCGGGTGATCCTGTTGGTTATTTATAAAGCCCCTGTGTGTGTGTATGTGTGTGGGGGGGGGGGTGTTAAATATATAATGGCTGTGGCTGAAGAATGCAGGGCTGCCAACATGTGAGCCAATCCTCTCTGGTTTACATGTATGTAATGCCATTAGTGGCTAGTGCCTTAACACCAAACATGATATGGATGCTAGTATGTATGTATGTATGAATGTATAGATGG
>NW_027468617.1:0-68310 GCF_046254945.1 Alosa pseudoharengus | reverse complement strand
TTCTCTCTACGACCTTCCGTTCTCGAGATATAAGGATTTAAGGTTTATTTCCGGTTTTAACCAACTTCCGGTCATCACAGGAAGTTGGAAGTGGTCTCAAAAGGTCCGGCACCAAAAAAGGAAGGGATGGGACTTGGTTTTCAAGTCTCTAGCACCTTCCTGTCTTGACTTACAAGACGATCGGCACTTGTTCCGATCTTGCCGTTACCCCCTATCCCTAACCCTAACCCTAACCCTAACCCTAACCCTAACCCTAACCCTAACCCTAACCCTAACCCTAACCCTAACCCTAACCCTAACCCTAACCCTAACCCTAACCCCAACCCTAACCCTAACCCTAACCCTAACCCTAACCCTAACCCTAACCCTAACCCTAACCCTAACCCTAACCCTAACCCTAACCCTAACCCTAACCCTAACCCTAACCCTAACCCTAACCCTAACCCTAACCCTAACCCTAACCCTAACCCTAACCCTAACCCTACCCCTAACCCTAACCCTAACCCTAACCCTAACCCTAACCCTAACCCTAACCCTAACCCTAACCCTAACCCTAACCCTAACCCTAACCCTAACCCTAACCCTAACCCTAACCCTAACCCTAACCCTAACCCTAACCCTAACCCTAACCCTAACCCTAACCCTAACCCTAACCCTAACCCTAACCCTAACCCTAACCCTAACCCTAACCCTAACCCTAACCCTAACCCTAACCCTAACCCTAACCCTAACCCTAACCCTAACCCTAACCCTAACCCTAACCCTAACCCTAACCCTAACCCTAACCCTAACCCTAACCCTAACCCTAACCCTAACCCTAACCCTAACCCTAACCCTAACCCTAACCCTAACCCTAACCCTAACCCTAACCTAACCCTAACCCTAACCCTAACCCTAACCCTAACCCTAACCCTAACCCTAACCCTAACCCTAACCCTAACCCTAACCCTAACCCTAACCCTAAACCCTAACCCTAACCTAACCCTAACCCTAACCCTAACCCTAACCCTAACCCTAACCCTAACCCTAACCCTAACCCTAACCCTAACCCTAACCCTAACCCTAACCCTAACCCTAACCCTAACCCTAACCCTAACCCTAACCCTAACCCTAACCCTAACCCTAACCCTAACCCTAACCCTAACCCTAACCCTAACCCTAACCCTAACCCTAACCCTAACCCTAACCCTAACCCTAACCCTAACCCTAACCCTAACCCTAACCCTAACCCTAACCCTAACCCTAACCCTAACCCTAACCCTAACCCTAACCCTAACCCTAACCCTAACCCTAACCCTAACCCTAACCCTAACCCTAACCCTAACCCTAACCTAACCCTAACCCTAACCCTAACCCTAACCCTAACCCTAACCCTAACCCTAACCCTAACCCTAACCCTAACCCTAACCCTAACCCTAACCCTAACCCTAACCCTAACCCTAACCCTAACCCTAACCCTAACCCTAACCCTAACACCTAACACCCACGGTCTGCAGTGCCTTCGGGTTATGGTCCTCCAACATAATTCTCTGTGGACAATAACTCAAAGAAAACATCAGGAACATCGTTGGATAGACAAACTAGGAACAAAGTATCCAGGAGGCCTCAACGAACAATAAGGAAACTTCTCCATCTAAGCCCAAACCTTGCCCTTTTCCTAATCCTAACCCCAACCAACTCCTTACCCCAAACCAATCCCTTGCCCTTTTCCTAATCCTAACCCCAACCACAACTCCTACCCCCAACCAATACCTAATCCTAACCCCAACCCCAATCCCCCACCCACTCCTTACCCCCAATCCTAAACCCAACCACAACCCCTAACCCCAACCAACTCCTAACCCCAACCACTTCCTTGCCCCTATCCTAAACCTAACCCCAACCAAACCCCTACCCCCAACCAACTCCTAAACCCTTAACCCCCACCCACCAAAAACGAATCGGCCTACTACCTGAAAAAGGAAAATTACAAAAATTAAATAACTGGAAAAATAATGATTACTTACCTTTTCTTACCTGAAGAAGGAAAAATCACAATATTAAATAAATTACAAAATAATTATGGTTACTTACCTTTTATCTACATGGACACAGACAGGGCCGGATGAACGGTGGGCAGCCTTGGCCTTCTGGGAAGGACCGTGCCCAACGTGAGTCCCAACATCGTTGAGGCCGCGGATTCATTCCCCTAACCTAACCCTAACCCTAACCCTAACCCTAACCCTAACCCTAACCCTAACCCTAACCCCTAACCCTAACCCTAACCCCTAACCCTAACCCAAACACATTTTCTTTCATAACTCTCGAACCCTACCCCTAGTGGCGAAATGGAGGGGTGCAATTGTAAGTCATTTTCAAAGATCTATCCACTCAAACAGTAAAAAAAATTTGTATGGGAAAAAAAAAAGTTCACTACAAATGTGTGCCATTCGACTCAGAATCACATAAAACGTACTCCTATACACTTTCTGGGGGAACTTTTTTCAAAACCCACTTTGGACTTAGAAGAATTTTTGATTTTTCCCATTCATTTCAATGGGGAAACTAAAAACGGCTATAACTTCCGAACGAAAGGTGATAGGTCAAATATTTTCTTTTCCGCCTCCCCAAAACCGGCCACGAGGAAGCCGGGGAACTTGTCCCCATGTCTCTACGACCTTCCGTTCTCGAGATATAAGGATTTTAAGGTTTATTTCCGGTTTTTAACCAACTTCCGGACATCGGAGGAAGTCGAGGGTGGGCTCAAATTAAAGGTCTTCAACAGATGGATAACATATATGAGTTTCGTGTATATAGGACCTTCGGGTCGGGAGCTACATGAGGATCAGTCCTCGGACTGATCTTGCATTTGCCCTATATCCCTAACCCTAACCCTAACCCTAACCCTAACCCTAACCCTAACCCTAACCCTAACCCTAACCCTAACCCTAACCCTAACCCTAACCCTAACCCTAACCCTAACCCTAACCCTAACCCTAACCCTAACCCTCTCGAACCCTACCCCTAGTGGCGAAATGGAGGGGTGCAATTGTAAGTCATTTTCAAAGATCGATCAACTCAAACAGTAAAAAAAATTTGTATGGGAAAAAAAAGAGTTCACTACAAATGTGTGCCATTCGACTCAGAATCACCTAAAACGTACTCCTATACACTTTCTGGGGGAACTTTTTTCAAAACCCACTTTGGACTTAGAAGAATTTTTGATTTTTCCCATTCATTTCAATGGGGAAACTTAAAACGGCTATAACTTCCGAACGAAAGGTGATAGGTCAAATATTTTCTTTTCCGCCTCCCCAAAACCGGCCACGAGGAAGCCGGGGAACTTGTCCGCTTCTCTCTACGACCTTCCGTTCTCGAGATATAAGGATTTTAAGGTTTATTTCCGGTTTTTAACCAACTTCCGGTCATCACAGGAAGTTGGAAGTGGTCTCAAAAGGTCCGGCACCAAAAAAGGAAGGGATGGGACTTGGTTTCAAGTCTCTAGCACCTTCCTGTCTTGACTTACAAGACGATCGGCACTTGTTCCGATCTTGCCGTTACCCCCTATCCTAAGCCTATAACCTAGCCAGAGTTATTAGACGCCCATCTAATAGGTAGTTTTAAGCCTATAACCTACCAAAAAACCAAACCCAAGCCCAAACCCTAACCCACAGAGATCAGTCATCGACTGATTGGTGGTTTTTAGCCCTATTCCTATCCCTAACCCTAACCCAAACACATTTTCTTTCATAACTCTCGAACCCTACCCCTAGTGGCGAAATGGAGGGGTGCAATTGTAAGTCATTTTCAAAGATCTATCCACTCAAACAGTAAAAAAAATTTGTATGGGAAAAAAAAGAGTTCACTACAAATGTGTGCCATTCGACTCAGAATCACCTAAAACGTACTCCTATACACTTTCTGGGGGAACTTTTTTCAAAACCCACTTTGGACTTAGAAGAATTTTTGATTTTTCCCATTCATTTCAATGGGGAAACTTAAAACGGCTATAACTTCCGAACGAAAGGTGATAGGTCAAATATTTTCTTTTCCGCCTCCCCAAAACCGGCCACGAGGAAGCCGGGGAACTTGTCCGCTTCTCTCTACGACCTTCCGTTCTCGAGATATAAGGATTTTAAGGTTTATTTCCGGTTTTTAACCAACTTCCGGTCATCACAGGAAGTTGGAAGTGGTCTCAAAAGGTCCGGCACCAAAAAAGGAAGGGATGGGACTTGGTTTCAAGTCTCTAGCACCTTCCTGTCTTGACTTACAAGACGATCGGCACTTGTTCCGATCTTGCCGTTACCCCCTATCCTAACCCTAACCCTAACCCTAACCCTAACCTAACCCTAACCCTAACCCTAACCCTAACCCTAACCCTAACCCTAACCCTAACCCTAACCCTAACCCTAACCCTAACCCTAACCCTAACCCTAACCCTAACCCTAACCCTAACCCTAACCCTAACCCTAACCCTAACCCTAACCCTAACCCTAACCCTAACACCCACGGTCTGCAGTGCCTTCGGGTTATGGTCCTCCAACATAATTCTCTGTGGACAATAACTCAAAGAAAACATCAGGAACATCGTTGGATAGACAAACTAGGAACAAAGTATCCAGGAGGCCTCAACGAACAATAAGGAAACTTCTCCATCTAAGCCCAAACCTTGCCCTTTTCCTAATCCTAACCCCAACCAACTCCTTACCCCAAACCAATCCCTTGCCCTTTTCCTAATCCTAACCCCAACCACAACTCCTACCCCCAACCAATACCTAATCCTAACCCCAACCCCAATCCCCCACCCACTCCTTACCCCCAATCCTAAACCCAACCACAACCCCTAACCCCAACCAACTCCTAACCCCAACCACTTCCTTGCCCCTATCCTAAACCTAACCCCAACCAAACCCCTACCCCCAACCAACTCCTAAACCCTTAACCCCCACCCACCAAAAACGAATCGGCCTACTACCTGAAAAAGGAAAATTACAAAAATTAAATAACTGGAAAAATAATGATTACTTACCTTTTCTTACCTGAAGAAGGAAAAATCACAATATTAAATAAATTACAAAATAATTATGGTTACTTACCTTTTATCTACATGGACACAGACAGGGCCGGATGAACGGTGGGCAGCCTTGGCCTTCTGGGAAGGACCGTGCCCAACGTGAGTCCCAACATCGTTGAGGCCGCGGATTCATTCCCCTAACCTAACCCTAACCCTAACCCTAACCCTAACCCTAACCCTAACCCTAACCCTAACCCCTAACCCTAACCCTAACCCCTAACCCTAACCCAAACACATTTTCTTTCATAACTCTCGAACCCTACCCCTAGTGGCGAAATGGAGGGGTGCAATTGTAAGTCATTTTCAAAGATCTATCCACTCAAACAGTAAAAAAAATTTGTATGGGAAAAAAAAAAGTTCACTACAAATGTGTGCCATTCGACTCAGAATCACATAAAACGTACTCCTATACACTTTCTGGGGGAACTTTTTTCAAAACCCACTTTGGACTTAGAAGAATTTTTGATTTTTCCCATTCATTTCAATGGGGAAACTAAAAACGGCTATAACTTCCGAACGAAAGGTGATAGGTCAAATATTTTCTTTTCCGCCTCCCCAAAACCGGCCACGAGGAAGCCGGGGAACTTGTCCCCATGTCTCTACGACCTTCCGTTCTCGAGATATAAGGATTTTAAGGTTTATTTCCGGTTTTTAACCAACTTCCGGACATCGGAGGAAGTCGAGGGTGGGCTCAAATTAAAGGTCTTCAACAGATGGATAACATATATGAGTTTCGTGTATATAGGACCTTCGGGTCGGGAGCTACATGAGGATCAGTCCTCGGACTGATCTTGCATTTGCCCTATATCCCTAACCCTAACCCTAACCCTAACCCTAACCCTAACCCTAACCCTAACCCTAACCCTAACCCTAACCCTAACCCTAACCCTAACCCTAACCCTAACCCTAACCCTAACCCTAACCCTAACCCTAACCCTAACCCTAACCCTAACTCTCGAACCCTACCCCTAGTGGCGAAATGGAGGGGTGCAATTGTAAGTCATTTTCAAAGATCTATCCACTCAAACAGTAAAAAAAATTTGTATGGGAAAAAAAAGAGTTCACTACAAATGTGTGCCATTCGACTCAGAATCACCTAAAACGTACTCCTATACACTTTCTGGGGGAACTTTTTTCAAAACCCACTTTGGACTTAGAAGAATTTTTGATTTTTCCCATTCATTTCAATGGGGAAACTTAAAACGGCTATAACTTCCGAACGAAAGGTGATAGGTCAAATATTTTCTTTTCCGCCTCCCCAAAACCGGCCACGAGGAAGCCGGGGAACTTGTCCGCTTCTCTCTACGACCTTCCGTTCTCGAGATATAAGGATTTTAAGGTTTATTTCCGGTTTTTAACCAACTTCCGGTCATCACAGGAAGTTGGAAGTGGTCTCAAAAGGTCCGGCACCAAAAAAGGAAGGGATGGGACTTGGTTTCAAGTCTCTAGCACCTTCCTGTCTTGACTTACAAGACGATCGGCACTTGTTCCGATCTTGCCGTTACCCCCTATCCTAAGCCTATAACCTAGCCAGAGTTATTAGACGCCCATCTAATAGGTAGTTTTAAGCCTATAACCTACCAAAAAACCAAACCCAAGCCCAAACCCTAACCCACAGAGATCAGTCATCGACTGATTGGTGGTTTTTAGCCCTATTCCTATCCCTAACCCTAACCCAAACACATTTTCTTTCATAACTCTCGAACCCTACCCCTAGTGGCGAAATGGAGGGGTGCAATTGTAAGTCATTTTCAAAGATCTATCCACTCAAACAGTAAAAAAAATTTGTATGGGAAAAAAAAGAGTTCACTACAAATGTGTGCCATTCGACTCAGAATCACCTAAAACGTACTCCTATACACTTTCTGGGGGAACTTTTTTCAAAACCCACTTTGGACTTAGAAGAATTTTTGATTTTTCCCATTCATTTCAATGGGGAAACTTAAAACGGCTATAACTTCCGAACGAAAGGTGATAGGTCAAATATTTTCTTTTCCGCCTCCCCAAAACCGGCCACGAGGAAGCCGGGGAACTTGTCCGCTTCTCTCTACGACCTTCCGTTCTCGAGATATAAGGATTTTAAGGTTTATTTCCGGTTTTTAACCAACTTCCGGTCATCACAGGAAGTTGGAAGTGGTCTCAAAAGGTCCGGCACCAAAAAAGGAAGGGATGGGACTTGGTTTCAAGTCTCTAGCACCTTCCTGTCTTGACTTACAAGACGATCGGCACTTGTTCCGATCTTGCCGTTACCCCCTATCCTAAGCCTATAACCTAGCCAGAGTTATTAGACGCCCATCTAATAGGTAGTTTTAAGCCTATAACCTACCAAAAAACCAAACCCAAGCCCAAACCCTAACCCACAGAGATCAGTCATCGACTGATTGGTGGTTTTTAGCCCTATTCCTATCCCTAACCCTAACCCAAACACATTTTCTTTCATAACTCTCGAACCCTACCCCTAGTGGCGAAATGGAGGGGTGCAATTGTAAGTCATTTTCAAAGATCTATCCACTCAAACAGTAAAAAAAATTTGTATGGGAAAAAAAAGAGTTCACTACAAATGTGTGCCATTCGACTCAGAATCACCTAAAACGTACTCCTATACACTTTCTGGGGGAACTTTTTTCAAAACCCACTTTGGACTTAGAAGAATTTTTGATTTTTCCCATTCATTTCAATGGGGAAACTTAAAACGGCTATAACTTCCGAACGAAAGGTGATAGGTCAAATATTTTCTTTTCCGCCTCCCCAAAACCGGCCACGAGGAAGCCGGGGAACTTGTCCGCTTCTCTCTACGACCTTCCGTTCTCGAGATATAAGGATTTTAAGGTTTATTTCCGGTTTTTAACCAACTTCCGGTCATCACAGGAAGTTGGAAGTGGTCTCAAAAGGTCCGGCACCAAAAAAGGAAGGGATGGGACTTGGTTTCAAGTCTCTAGCACCTTCCTGTCTTGACTTACAAGACGATCGGCACTTGTTCCGATCTTGCCGTTACCCCCTATCCTAAGCCTATAACCTAGCCAGAGTTATTAGACGCCCATCTAATAGGTAGTTTTAAGCCTATAACCTACCAAAAAACCAAACCCAAGCCCAAACCCTAACCCACAGAGATCAGTCATCGACTGATTGGTGGTTTTTAGCCCTATTCCTATCCCTAACCCTAACCCAAACACATTTTCTTTCATAACTCTCGAACCCTACCCCTAGTGGCGAAATGGAGGGGTGCAATTGTAAGTCATTTTCAAAGATCTATCCACTCAAACAGTAAAAAAAATTTGTATGGGAAAAAAAAGAGTTCACTACAAATGTGTGCCATTCGACTCAGAATCACCTAAAACGTACTCCTATACACTTTCTGGGGGAACTTTTTTCAAAACCCACTTTGGACTTAGAAGAATTTTTGATTTTTCCCATTCATTTCAATGGGGAAACTTAAAACGGCTATAACTTCCGAACGAAAGGTGATAGGTCAAATATTTTCTTTTCCGCCTCCCCAAAACCGGCCACGAGGAAGCCGGGGAACTTGTCCGCTTCTCTCTACGACCTTCCGTTCTCGAGATATAAGGATTTTAAGGTTTATTTCCGGTTTTTAACCAACTTCCGGTCATCACAGGAAGTTGGAAGTGGTCTCAAAAGGTCCGGCACCAAAAAAGGAAGGGATGGGACTTGGTTTCAAGTCTCTAGCACCTTCCTGTCTTGACTTACAAGACGATCGGCACTTGTTCCGATCTTGCCGTTACCCCCTATCCTAAGCCTAAGCCTATAACCTAGCCAGAGTTATTAGACGCCCATCTAATAGGTAGTTTTAAGCCTATAACCTACCAAAAAACCAAACCCAAGCCCAAACCCTAACCCACAGAGATCAGTCATCGACTGATTGGTGGTTTTTAGCCCTATTCCTATCCCTAACCCTAACCCAAACACATTTTCTTTCATAACTCTCGAACCCTACCCCTAGTGGCGAAATGGAGGGGTGCAATTGTAAGTCATTTTCAAAGATCTATCCACTCAAACAGTAAAAAAAATTTGTATGGGAAAAAAAAGAGTTCACTACAAATGTGTGCCATTCGACTCAGAATCACCTAAAACGTACTCCTATACACTTTCTGGGGGAACTTTTTTCAAAACCCACTTTGGACTTAGAAGAATTTTTGATTTTTCCCATTCATTTCAATGGGGAAACTTAAAACGGCTATAACTTCCGAACGAAAGGTGATAGGTCAAATATTTTCTTTTCCGCCTCCCCAAAACCGGCCACGAGGAAGCCGGGGAACTTGTCCGCTTCTCTCTACGACCTTCCGTTCTCGAGATATAAGGATTTTAAGGTTTATTTCCGGTTTTTAACCAACTTCCGGTCATCACAGGAAGTTGGAAGTGGTCTCAAAAGGTCCGGCACCAAAAAAGGAAGGGATGGGACTTGGTTTCAAGTCTCTAGCACCTTCCTGTCTTGACTTACAAGACGATCGGCACTTGTTCCGATCTTGCCGTTACCCCCTATCCTAACCCTAACCCCTAACCCTAACCCAAACACATTTTCTTTCATAACTCTCGAACCCTACCCCTAGTGGCGAAATGGAGGGGTGCAATTGTAAGTCATTTTCAAAGATCTATCCACTCAAACAGTAAAAAAAATTTGTATGGGAAAAAAAAAAGTTCACTACAAATGTGTGCCATTCGACTCAGAATCACATAAAACGTACTCCTATACACTTTCTGGGGGAACTTTTTTCAAAACCCACTTTGGACTTAGAAGAATTTTTGATTTTTCCCATTCATTTCAATGGGGAAACTAAAAACGGCTATAACTTCCGAACGAAAGGTGATAGGTCAAATATTTTCTTTTCCGCCTCCCCAAAACCGGCCACGAGGAAGCCGGGGAACTTGTCCCCATGTCTCTACGACCTTCCGTTCTCGAGATATAAGGATTTTAAGGTTTATTTCCGGTTTTTAACCAACTTCCGGACATCGGAGGAAGTCGAGGGTGGGCTCAAATTAAAGGTCTTCAACAGATGGATAACATATATGAGTTTCGTGTATATAGGACCTTCGGGTCGGGAGCTACATGAGGATCAGTCCTCGGACTGATCTTGCATTTGCCCTATATCCCTAACCCTAACCCTAGACGCGAGGGTGAGTTATTAGATGGGCGTCTAATTCGGGGTTTTAAGCCTATAACCTAACCCTAACCCTAACCCTAGCCCTAGTCTTCTCCAACTCGGAGAAACTTCGCTTTTAGCCCTATACCCTGCCCCTAACCCTAGACGCCCATCTAATACGGGGTTTTAAGCCTATAACCTAGCCAGAGTTATTAGACGCCCATCTAATAGGTAGTTTTAAGCCTATAACCTAACCCTAACCCTAACCCTAACCCTAACCCTAACCCTAACCCTAACCCTAACCCTAACCCTAACCCCTAACCCTAACCCTAACCCCTAACCCTAACCCAAACACATTTTCTTTCATAACTCTCGAACCCTACCCCTAGTGGCGAAATGGAGGGGTGCAATTGTAAGTCATTTTCAAAGATCTATCCACTCAAACAGTAAAAAAAATTTGTATGGGAAAAAAAAAAGTTCACTACAAATGTGTGCCATTCGACTCAGAATCACATAAAACGTACTCCTATACACTTTCTGGGGGAACTTTTTTCAAAACCCACTTTGGACTTAGAAGAATTTTTGATTTTTCCCATTCATTTCAATGGGGAAACTAAAAACGGCTATAACTTCCGAACGAAAGGTGATAGGTCAAATATTTTCTTTTCCGCCTCCCCAAAACCGGCCACGAGGAAGCCGGGGAACTTGTCCCCATGTCTCTACGACCTTCCGTTCTCGAGATATAAGGATTTTAAGGTTTATTTCCGGTTTTTAACCAACTTCCGGACATCGGAGGAAGTCGAGGGTGGGCTCAAATTAAAGGTCTTCAACAGATGGATAACATATATGAGTTTCGTGTATATAGGACCTTCGGGTCGGGAGCTACATGAGGATCAGTCCTCGGACTGATCTTGCATTTGCCCTATATCCCTAACCCTAACCCTAGACGCGAGGGTGAGTTATTAGATGGGCGTCTAATTCGGGGTTTTAAGCCTATAACCTAACCCTAACCCTAACCCTAGCCCTAGTCTTCTCCAACTCGGAGAAACTTCGCTTTTAGCCCTATACCCTGCCCCTAACCCTAGACGCCCATCTAATACGGGGTTTTAAGCCTATAACCTAGCCAGAGTTATTAGACGCCCATCTAATAGGTAGTTTTAAGCCTATAACCTAACCCTAACCCTAACCCTAACCCTAACCCTAACCCTAACCCTAACCCTAACCCTAACCCTAACCCCTAACCCTAACCCTAACCCCTAACCCTAACCCAAACACATTTTCTTTCATAACTCTCGAACCCTACCCCTAGTGGCGAAATGGAGGGGTGCAATTGTAAGTCATTTTCAAAGATCTATCCACTCAAACAGTAAAAAAAATTTGTATGGGAAAAAAAAAAGTTCACTACAAATGTGTGCCATTCGACTCAGAATCACATAAAACGTACTCCTATACACTTTCTGGGGGAACTTTTTTCAAAACCCACTTTGGACTTAGAAGAATTTTTGATTTTTCCCATTCATTTCAATGGGGAAACTAAAAACGGCTATAACTTCCGAACGAAAGGTGATAGGTCAAATATTTTCTTTTCCGCCTCCCCAAAACCGGCCACGAGGAAGCCGGGGAACTTGTCCCCATGTCTCTACGACCTTCCGTTCTCGAGATATAAGGATTTTAAGGTTTATTTCCGGTTTTTAACCAACTTCCGGACATCGGAGGAAGTCGAGGGTGGGCTCAAATTAAAGGTCTTCAACAGATGGATAACATATATGAGTTTCGTGTATATAGGACCTTCGGGTCGGGAGCTACATGAGGATCAGTCCTCGGACTGATCTTGCATTTGCCCTATATCCCTAACCCTAACCCTAGACGCGAGGGTGAGTTATTAGATGGGCGTCTAATTCGGGGTTTTAAGCCTATAACCTAACCCTAACCCTAACCCTAGCCCTAGTCTTCTCCAACTCGGAGAAACTTCGCTTTTAGCCCTATACCCTGCCCCTAACCCTAGACGCCCATCTAATACGGGGTTTTAAGCCTATAACCTAGCCAGAGTTATTAGACGCCCATCTAATAGGTAGTTTTAAGCCTATAACCTAACCCTAACCCTAACCCTAACCCTAACCCTAACCCTAACCCTAACCCTAACCCTAACCCTAACCCCTAACCCTAACCCTAACCCCTAACCCTAACCCAAACACATTTTCTTTCATAACTCTCGAACCCTACCCCTAGTGGCGAAATGGAGGGGTGCAATTGTAAGTCATTTTCAAAGATCTATCCACTCAAACAGTAAAAAAAATTTGTATGGGAAAAAAAAAAGTTCACTACAAATGTGTGCCATTCGACTCAGAATCACATAAAACGTACTCCTATACACTTTCTGGGGGAACTTTTTTCAAAACCCACTTTGGACTTAGAAGAATTTTTGATTTTTCCCATTCATTTCAATGGGGAAACTAAAAACGGCTATAACTTCCGAACGAAAGGTGATAGGTCAAATATTTTCTTTTCCGCCTCCCCAAAACCGGCCACGAGGAAGCCGGGGAACTTGTCCCCATGTCTCTACGACCTTCCGTTCTCGAGATATAAGGATTTTAAGGTTTATTTCCGGTTTTTAACCAACTTCCGGACATCGGAGGAAGTCGAGGGTGGGCTCAAATTAAAGGTCTTCAACAGATGGATAACATATATGAGTTTCGTGTATATAGGACCTTCGGGTCGGGAGCTACATGAGGATCAGTCCTCGGACTGATCTTGCATTTGCCCTATATCCCTAACCCTAACCCTAGACGCGAGGGTGAGTTATTAGATGGGCGTCTAATTCGGGGTTTTAAGCCTATAACCTAACCCTAACCCTAACCCTAGCCCTAGTCTTCTCCAACTCGGAGAAACTTCGCTTTTAGCCCTATACCCTGCCCCTAACCCTAGACGCCCATCTAATACGGGGTTTTAAGCCTATAACCTAGCCAGAGTTATTAGACGCCCATCTAATAGGTAGTTTTAAGCCTATAACCTACCAAAAAACCAAACCCAAGCCCAAACCCTAACCCACAGAGATCAGTCATCGACTGATTGGTGGTTTTTAGCCCTATTCCTATCCCTAACCCTAACCCAAACACATTTTCTTTCATAACTCTCGAACCCTACCCCTAGTGGCGAAATGGAGGGGTGCAATTGTAAGTCATTTTCAAAGATCTATCCACTCAAACAGTAAAAAAAATTTGTATGGGAAAAAAAAAAGTTCACTACAAATGTGTGCCATTCGACTCAGAATCACCTAAAACGTACTCCTATACACTTTCTGGGGGAACTTTTTTCAAAACCCACTTTGGACTTAGAAGAATTTTTGATTTTTCCCATTCATTTCAATGGGGAAACTAAAAACGGCTATAACTTCCGAACGAAAGGTGATAGGTCAAATATTTTCTTTTCCGCCTCCCCAAAACCGGCCACGAGGAAGCCGGGGAACTTGTCCCCATGTCTCTACGACCTTCCGTTCTCGAGATATAAGGATTTTAAGGTTTATTTCCGGTTTTTAACCAACTTCCTGTTATCGGAGGAAGTCGAGGGTGGTCTCATATGAAAGATCTCGATGAGATCTATAACATATATGAGTTTCAAGTCTCTATCACCTTCCTATCCTGAGTTATTCAAAGCCCTAGTCTTCTCCAACTCGGAGAAACTTCGCTTTTAGCCCTATACCCTAACCCTAACCCTAAGAGTTATTAGACGCCCATCTAATAGGTAGTTTTAAGCCTATAACCTAACCCTAACCCTAGTGGCGAAATGGAGGGGTGCAATTGTAAGTCATTTTCAAAGATCTATCCACTCAAACAGTAAAAAAAAATTGTATGGGAAAAAAAAAAAGTTCACTACAAATGTGTGCCATTCGACTCAGAATCACATAAAACGTACTCCTATACACTTTCTGGGGGAACTTTTTTCGGAACCCACTTTGGACTTAGAAGAATTTTTGATTTTTCCCATTCATTTCAATGGGGAAACTAAAAACGGCTATAACTTCCGAACGAAAGGTGATAGGTCAAATATTTTATTTTCCGCCTCCCCAAAACCGGCCACGAGGAAGCCGGGGAACTTGTCCGCTTCTCTCTACGACCTTCCGTTCTCGAGATACAGCCAATGCTAACTCTAATTTCCGGTTTTAAACCAACTTCCGGTTATGAGAGGAAGTCGAGGGTGGTCTCCATGGATAGCCCGTGGTCCTGGGGTTACATAGCAAGTGACCCCATGTCTTTACCACCTTCCTAGCCAGGGTTATTAGCCTGGCAAAAATGTCCGATGCTAAAGTTAGGGGGTAACTTTAGCGCCTTTTCACCCTATAACCTAACCCTAACCCTAACCCTAACCCCCAACCAATTTCCTACCCCAAGCCCACCCCTAGCCCTAATCCTAACCATAACCCTTGACCCTGGGTCCCCCCCTCTGACCCGGAGAGCTGGGCAAAGGACAAACCCTTACCTAACCCTAACCCTAACCCAAAGGTCAAAGGTCAAAGGTCAATCTACTCCCTTACCATACCCTTGTCCAAACCCTAACCATTCGTCCAACATATTTCCATTGTGTTTCCATTCAAACACATTTTCTTTCATAACTCTCGAACCCTACCCCTAGTGGCGAAATGGATGGGTGCAATTGTAAGTCATTTTCAAAGATCTATCCACTCAAACAGTAAAAAAAAATTGTATGGGGAAAAAAAAAAGTTCACTACAAATGTGTCCCATTCGACTCAGAATCACCTAAAACGTACTCCTATACACTTTCTGGGGGAACTTTTTTCAAAACCCACTTTGGACTTAGAAGAATTTTTGATTTTTCCCATTCATTTCAATGGGGAAACTAAAAACGGCTATAACTTCCGAACGAAAGGTGATAGGTCAAATATTTTCTTTTCCGCCTCCCCAAAACCGACCACGAGGAAGCCGGGGAACTTGTCCGCTTCTCTCTACGACCTTCCGTTCTCGAGATATAAGGATTTTAAGGTTTATTTCCGGTTTTTAACCAACTTCCGGTCATCACAGGAAGTCGAGAGTGGTCTCAAATGGTCCGGAACCAAAAAAGGAAGGGATGGGACTTGGTTTCAAGTCTCTAGCACCTTCCTGTCTTGACTTGCAAGACGATCGGCACTTGTTCCGATCTTGCCGTTACCCCCTATCCCTAACCCTAACCCTAACCCAGTCCCATTTCCTAACCCCCCCCCCTGTCCCAACTCCTAACCTTAACCCAGTCCCAATTCCTAACCCCAACCTCTCCCCATTCCCAACTCCTAACCTTAACCCAGTCCCATTTCCTAACCCCCCCCCCCCCCCCCCCCCCAATTCCTAACCTTAACCCAGTCCCATTTCCTAACCCCCCCCCCCAACCTTAACCCAGTCCCAATTCCTAACCTTAACCTCTCCCCATTCCCAACCTCTAACCTTAACCCAGTCCCATTTCCTAACCCCAACTTTCCCCATTCCTAACCTTAACCCAGTCCCCATTCCTAACCTTAACCCAGTCCCCATTCCTAACCTCCCTCATTTCCAACTCCTAACCCCTTCCCCAGCCCCCATCCCAAACCCTTAATTCCTCTCAGCCCCAATCCCACAGTCACATTTATTACATAATTTATTTTACACTTATTACACATTTATTACACATTTTATTTCACACTTATTACACGTCACATGGTATCACCTTAGTTTTCTTACACCTTTATTATTATTATTTTTTTTTCTGCCCCCTTTATCACACACAACTACCCTTTAGCACAAGACAGGTTTGCCCTCACACTCAGCACTGGTCTGCTCCGACCCAATTGGCCCGTGCACTCTAGGCGACTCTGCCCCCCTAAAAATCCATTTCCCCTCACCTAACCTAGCCAGTGCCATTGGGTCGGACAGACCTCCCCATCACCATTTTATTTCTTTTCTACCCCCCCATTATCCACCTTACCCTGCTCCAGCCGGGGTTGCTCTTGCCCACCGACAGGTTATTGCTTTGTCTAGCCCAGCCGCAATGAGGCCTTGAACCCAGAACACTAGATCCCTAGACTGGTACTTTACCCATTATCCTATGGGGGTAGCTGGCTGATCCTTTCCTTATCTTTCCTTTATTCTTACAAGCTCTCAAACACATACTTAGAATTTTAAAACATAGTTCCTACCGGGGCTTGAACCCACTACCTCAGGATCTGGGAGCAGTTGCTCTTCCCCTGGACCACAAGATCCTACTCTAACTGGCAGCTTAGAAAGTCCCTTTATTGTAAGCCCCTCCTCCCCCTTAGCTTACCATTATCTTCCTCTTCCTTTATATAAAAAGCCATGTTGCCCTTGGTGTGGCGCTCTCTGGTTTCGAACCGGGATCCTCGGATCCAAAGGCGAGTGCTGTGCCCTTAGACCACTGAGCACTTTCAAAACCAGCTTTATTGTATTCCCTTATCTAACCTTTTTACCTTCCTACTACACACATAATAATCCCCTTTTTTGTATTTTACACTTAGGTCCTCTTACTTTTATCTTTTATTTTTATTTGTTTATTTATTTATAATTTTTTTTAAAACATTTTTATAACTTTTTCACTACTGGTCGGCTAGGTCTTGAACCGCCAACCTCCTATCTGGGAGTCCGACCTCTTAACCTCTACTCCACATAGGACCTCTTTCCATGAACTACTTTAGTTCCTTAGTAGCACACAATTCCTACTAGGACTACACTTCCCTACATACATTGCAAGATAACCACTTCCCCTGGCATTTTTCAAACTCTCCTATCATAGTCACTAATTAAGACTGATACACTGCAGACCCAATCACATACACTTCTTACGCTCCAACCCCTACCCCTTCCTGTCTCCTCCCCCTGGTTTTCTAACTGAAAAACCCCACTCACCAGCAACATGGCATATCTCCTCTGAAGCAGGAATACACTTCCGAAACGTCAGGAGTACACAACTGAGAAGCAATACGGTAATTACTTTTAAAACAACTTTATTGGACACTAAATTCTCCTTAACTTTAGTTTTAAAAGCATTTCTTAATAAAATTTGGCTTTTAAATCTTTCACAAACAAACTGATGTGGATTTTCCTGAACAAACACATGCTAAAACTACCTGGGAACTTTGACTGAGAAAAAGAACTCTTGCCAGCAAAACTAACTCTGTGCCAAGGCTCTCTGTCCTCTCAAGTACCGAATAGGGATTATACTTTTATGGACTTTCCATTTGGGATTTACTCTCCTGGACCAACATCTCCCTGGACGAACATCCCTTGTACAACCCTGTACAAACCCGGTCAGAAAAATAACATCCCCACAAGCATGTAAGGTAAGGCTTTTCTGCTCAGTTTGTGTTTGGTTAAAATGCTGTTTAGCAACTGCCGTATTGCTTCTTTGTAGCCAGCTGCCCCCTACCCTACCCAGCCCAGAACCCCCACCCTACCCCTTTTGATTTAGTTTTCTTTTCAAGTCCTCTTTTTTTCTTTCTTGTTTGTTGTTTATTTCTCCTCCCCCCCAACACATACACATACACATACACATACATTCCCCCCCCCTCTCAGCACATACATACACTACATCCACAACATGGCCTCACGTTACAGACCACTACCCCTCACACAACCACCAGATCCAATCACCAGACAACAAGCCAAACATTATTTCAGACTCATCCAAGTCATCCACCACAAAACCATTATATCACAATCACTCCACACAGGCATTTACCCACCCGGTATGACACGGCAGGTCTTAAAATTAACTCAATTCATCAAACCAGCCCTGCCTACCCCGGAAACACGCTCACACATTCATAAGAACACAACTGATTGGATGCGGAACAACATGCACATACTCTTACAACATTACACAACACAACTCACAGCTTTAACCCATCCTGACCCCACATTTAGTCCCCTAGCACTCCAGATAGCTAGCGGCTGGGCTAGAAAGCGGTACCACTCCAGACTCGCCCCCACCACTTTACAGTCAGTTCAACAGCTCCTGAATCCGCAAGCCCACCCTATCCCAACACAGAGCCCCCCACTCCCAGGCCCCCCACCCCCAGGCCCCCCAACCCCACATAGCTCCATTTCAACCACAGGGGATCCCCCTATAGGCACCCACCCTTTAGATCCGAATTACCTCACTGAATTCCCCTCCCTTCCCCGATCTAACACTAACCACTCTCCCCCTCCTAACCAGGACTTGGGAGATCCCACTACACTAGTTACAGAACCACAACTCTCACCATCTATCCCCCAATCCTCTACATACATTGACTTACAAAAACTGACTTTTACACTTACAACATCAGACCTAAGTTCTGATGATCCTACACCTGACACTCCCCCTCAGGATAACCCACCTCGCCAAACATCTACTGATACCCCCCATAATACTACACATAACACTACACAGAATACTACCAACATCAACACTTCCCCCACTACTTTGGTCACCACCAACCTAGCTCCTACACACAGCACTCCACCCACTACCACAGACCCCCTATCTACCACCCCACCACCCACTACTAACACTACCACTACAAATACACACCATACTACACATGGCCCCCCTTCCTTATCCCCTACACTCACACCAACTAGACCTGTACCTACACTACAGATATCGGCCCTAGTCCAACACAGTCTGGACAGCCCACCTGGTCCCCCCCAACAACCAACCAATAAAACCATCAGTAACACCTCAAAGCCCCCCAAACATCTGGTCACATCCTCACCACATGAAATAACTCCTTGTTTTTCCCCCCCAGAGCAGACATCAGTGGGAGGTACAGATCCTGGACAGTCCAACCCAATGGGGGTAGTGATGAGCAAAGGAAAAAAGAAAGCTAATCAGCTTACAATTCCAGCTTCTGAGCCCTCTTCCTCAGCGGGACAGACATCGTCCAGGATCATCGGCCCCTCCCACAACCCATCACCACCACACACAACACGCAGCAACACCAAACACCATCAATCACAACCTCAACCACCTAGACCCCCTCCCCTTCTCCCACGGCCCCCCCTCCCCCTCTACCACCCCACGTACCACAGTTGGGAACACAACAGAATTCAGGAATGGCATATTCATGCCACCAAACCCGTACTACTAATAGGGGATTCCAATCTAGCACGCATCCCCCCTCACTCCTACCCAAACATCCAAATTGACAGCTATCCTGGGGCCACTGTCAATCACATGACACGCCTATTGGAAAAGACCCCCCCACAGGTGACTGTTGAACTGGCTGTCCTGTCGGTGGGCACCAACAACATGAGGCACAATGCCAAGGCCACCACCAACAAACAGTTAAACACAATGTTCAAGTTAGCCACCAAAATCTTCCCCAACGCCAATATCTACGTACCCCTTCTAAATTTCTCACACTCCCTTCACCTTGATCACATTCAGAACCTAACTGAAATCAATCAGTATATTTCAAAACACCTCCCCCACCTTCAGCCCCTCCCCGCAGACCAATACACCACCCTTTCTGACAATATACACTGGCCCCCCCACATAGGCACAACAATACTGCAGTTTTGGTGCCAACAGCTAAATTTAGGCCCCCCCAGACCCTAAGCCAGGACACCACCCCCCCACACACTTCTACCCTCACTGTTCCACTGCATACTGATACTTTGGTCCTTAACCTCTCTAAATCTTTCACTCTCACATCAGCTCAACGTTCACTCTTAGAAAAAGGTCTCTCCTTCATCCCCACACCCACCACGGTAAACCGGGAGGAGCTTCGAAGGGACGTCCACTACTATCACAGGCGACTCAAGTTAATAGATCATTTCAAGGACTCAAACTCAGACCACGACCCCACCCCATTTACTTTCCCCTCCACCTGGGAACCCCTTGATTCCCAGGTGGATGGGAAACTAAAGGCTCTCTTTCGTCAAGATCTTCATTGTTTATCCAATCATCTCACCCGTCCTTTCCTTCCAGGCCACTCCAACATCTCTCCATCCGAGAGACAGGCTATAACCCAACTCAGGACAAACCCCCACATTATCATTAAACCTGCAGACAAAGGCTCCAAAATTGTAATCCTCGACACCCACCAGTATCTTCTTGAAGCTAACAGGCAACTTTCGAACCAACTCCATTACTCACCCATATCTCATTCACTACAACCACAAGCACAAACTAAAATTCGCAAGCTAGTCCACACGTTGTATTCAAATCACTTTATCTCCAGAAAACAGTTTGACTTCCTTTTAGGCCCAGACCAACCCAGACCCCGTGCTTTTTACCTGTTACCCAAGATCCATAAGCCTCCCGACACGTGGACAGTCCCTTCCGAGGTTCCTCCCGGCAGACCCATTGTATCAGATTGCAATTCCACCACCTACAATATTTCCTTTTTTATAGATCACTTTATCAACCCTCTTTCCACTAGACACTCCAGTTACATAAAAGACACATATGACTTCATACACAAGATTCGGCCCATGGCAGTTCCCAACCATACTTACCTCTTTACCATAGACGTGGATAGCCTATACACAAATATAAACACTAGAGCCGGCATTCAAGCAATACATAATAAATTCCTCCGTTATCCAGATCCCACCAGACCAGACAATATTCTCCTCCAACTGTTGGAGATCTGTCTTACACACAACGACTTCCAATTTGATGACAGACTTTTCTTACAGATTCATGGAACTGCCATGGGCCAAAGATTCGCACCAGCATATGCCAACATTTACATGAGTGAGTGGGAGCAAGAAGCTCTGGCCAAATGCCCCCTCAAACCCCTGTTCTACTATCGCTTCCTGGACGACATCATTGGCGCTTGGACACACACACTAGACGAATTCAATGATTTCTTTCACATACTTAACACGCACCACACCACAATTAAACTGAAAGCCACAATTGATCTACACTCTGTAAACTTCTTAGACACTACCATCTTCCTAACACCCCTCTCTTCAACACATAGCTCCCTCAGTACCAAAGTATATTTCAAACCCACAGACACACATGCACTCTTACACAAAACAAGTTACCATCCAAAACACACCTTCCGAGCAATCATCAAATCCCAAATCATAAGATTCCATCGCATCTGCAGTTTTCCAGCTGGCGTCCAGGAGGCGATATTCACACTCTTTACAGTCCTCCGTACACGCGGTTATTCAAAAAGATTTTTACGCAAAATTAAAACAGACACTCTACATCTTCTTGCTCCCACTCACTCCAACAGATCACCACACCACACACATTCTAACACACAATCATTAACCCGTAGCCCTGACCCCCCTATCCTAAACCACACTATGGACACCCCTGAATCCACCCCGCAACCCCATCCACACCCCATCATCCCCCTCATCACAACCTTCTCTCATTCCACAACACACTTACATTACACTTTCAAACAACACTTCACACACCTCCAATCTTCTTACCCCACTTTTCAACACCACAGAATCATTTCAGCTTTACGCAAGAACAATAACTTACAGGACAAACTTATCAGGTCACGGTTCTCTAGGAAACCCCCTCCACAGCCCCTCCCACATGATTCCTTCTTCAAGCCCCAACAGTTTATTACCAACTTCCATTCCCATTGCACAGCCCCAAACACACCCCTTACACTGGACACCACTAATGCAGTTTACATCATTACATGTCACAAATGCCACCTACTGTATATTGGGGAAACAGGTAACACGATCCGCACCAGACTCAAACAACATCTTTACACCATTTCCCGGAACACACGCACTACCCTTCTAGTTGGCCACTTCCAGGTTCATGACACTACTAACCTTGGCATTTGTGGCCTTGAGAGCAACCCTGGCTGGAGCCCGGCACAAAGAAGGAGAGCAGAACGCCTCTGGATTTGCAAACTTAAAACATTTCTTCCCTTTGGTTTAAATGAGAGTTAATTCCTTTGGTCTTTTTGTCTCGTCCTTCCGTAAATAAAGTTATTTTTCTTCCTGTCTTCATCCTAGGTTCCTTTGGGTAGTTCTTAGTTACGTTTCTTTTTTTCTATATATGTATCAATTAATTTATCATGCCTCAAACCCCCCCCCCCCCTCCCATTGTAGATGCTCCCGTCAGTCCATCTACTACCCCCTACTGCCCCCGCCCTACCATCCCTCCCCCTTGTACTAGGTCTGGACTTCTATTTGTGGTTATGTTTGTGTCTTTATTTTGCACTGACTTTTGATTCCAACACTGACTTTTCACTTTGTCATTTGAAAGTTTTGTTTTTTTCCCCCCACTCCAAGTTTTTTGTAGAGCACTTCTTGTTCACAAGCACTTTTAAACATTCTAGCACTTATCTGGACTTAGCCCCTACCTCCTACTTATCCCTCTCCCCCTGTCCCAACTCCTAACCTTAACCCAGTCCCAATTCCTAACCCCAACCTCTCCCCATTCCCAACTCCTAACCTTAACCCAGTCCCATTTCCTAACCCCCCCCCCCTGTCCCAACTCCTAACCTTAACCCAGTCCCAATTCCTAACCCCAACCTCTCCCCATTCCCAACTCCTAACCTTAACCCAGTCCCATTTCCTAACCCCCCCCCCTGTCCCAACTCCTAACCTTAACCCAGTCCCAATTCCTAACCCCAACCTCTCCCCATTCCCAACTCCTAACCTTAACCCAGTCCCATTTCCTAACCCCCCCCCCCCCCAATTCCTAACCTTAACCCAGTCCCATTTCCTAACCCCCCCCCCCAACCTTAACCCAGTCCCAATTCCTAACCTTAACCTCTCCCCATTCCCAACCTCTAACCTTAACCCAGTCCCATTTCCTAACCCCAACTTTCCCCATTCCTAACCTTAACCCAGTCCCATTTCCTAACCTTAACCCAGTCCCCATTCCTAACCTTAACCCAGTCCCCATTCCTAACCTCCCTCATTTCCAACTCCTAACCCCTTCCCCAGCCCCCATCCCAAACCCTTAATTCCTCTCAGCCCCAATCCCACAGTCACATTTATTACACATTTATTACATAATTTATTTTACACTTATTACACATTTATTACACATTTTATTTCACACTTATTACACATCACATGGTATCACCTTAGTTTTCTTACACCTTTATTATTATTATTTTTTTTTTCTGCCCCCTTTATCACACACAACTACCCTTTAGCACAAGACAGGTTTGCCCTCACACTCAGCACTGGTCTGCTCCGACCCAATTGGCCCGTGCACTCTAGGCGACTCTGCCCCCCTAAAAATCCATTTACCCTCACCTAACCCTAGGAAATATTATTATGTAGTTATTACAAGGTTGTTGGAATTGGTTTTTATTGCAACTATATCCCAACCGTATTTTAAAGTCATTCTCATGTTTTAGCCATTTTATCGCAATGATATTGCAATATTATTAAATGCGTATTCAAGTGTTTTGGAATAGTTTTGCCAGGTCATTGCAATGATGTTGCATCAATATGATATACTTATTTCAAGGTCCTTGGAATGGCTCTGCCATATTATTGCAATGATATTGCAAGGTTGTTTGCAATATTATTATGTAGTTATTACAAGGTTGTTGGACTTGGTTTTTATTGCAATTATATCCCAACCGTATCGCAATGATATTGCAATGCTATTATATACGTATTACAAGTTTGTTTGGATGTTTTTGCCATATTATTGTAATGATATTACAAGTCTGTTTGCAATATTATTTATGTTCTTATTACAAGGTTCTTGGAATTTTTTTTCAGGTATAAGTACTATACTCACTGCATGAATTTAATAGGTTTTCCTACTAACACAAGGGAAGCTTATTTTTAGTCAAAATTGAGATATACTTCCCTCCCAGGCAAGGGTCCTATAGACATCCTGGCAATACTGCAGTTCTTTGTGGGTTAAATAGCCTACTATAGCCTTCATACTGACTTTTGGTGATAATTTGCAAATGTAGCCTATAATAATCTACACAAATGGCTACTCTGATTCTGTGTATATTATTATAGGCTACATTTGCAAATGAAGCAAACTTATTTAAGTTTGCCATTAAACCATTGATCAAATCACTGCACTGGCTATTACCAGCATAAATGTTAATGTTACCGTTAATTATCATACCTCCCTCATCCTTCTCACTGTTCCTCTCCCTCTGATCAGGAAGAATATTCTGATGTCCATCTCTGAATAGTTTATCAGAAGGCTATGTTTAGTTTTACAGTTGGACAGCTTCAAAAACAGTATATGGCAACTTTTAGAGGACTCTCTCTACAGTATACGTATAGATCCTTATTAATTGTCCGCATGTGTGCCTGCAGAATACGCATGGTGTGAGAGCACAAGCTGGTAAACTGTTGCTAAATTTAGGCTACAATGACGCTAAGCATTGAAAAACAGATGCTAGTTATGTGGGTAACACTCTCTAACAGCGATCAACTTGTCATTTTTTCTGTCAAACAAGTTGTGAATTTGTTGTAACATTAAACAGGGGACGACTTACTCTATGCTCAAAGTGATGTAATGAGCTCCAGCGGATTCCACAGTGTATGTGAGTACAACGAAACACTCGAAGTCGAACACAACGAAGAATCATGTGAACGATTTTCATTGGTTGTTGCGTTTAATCTTAGCCAGCTACAGAGGTGCTATTTCCTGATTGGCTATTATGGCCCCTTTCTTTATTCCTTGTTTTTTTTTAATTGGCTGGTAAGTGACAGGCTCGAGCCATGATTAAAGCAGGCACGGAGATGCGCTCATGAATTCCGTTTCCAGCTAGAGCCGCGCTAGAATTTCACTGGGGCACTGGATACTTGGATCTCTGGATATGAAATAATCCATAATCACGTCGTTTAGGGCATTGACAGGACAAGACAAGACAAGAATCTTTTTCCTACCAGTATTTCAAAGGGTCACTAGACTATATCTATCTAAACTATCGCTCACTGTCGGTTTCTAGCGTGTCAATTAATCTATTCACTAACCTATGAATGCAGTGCACAAGAATGACTTTTAAGCATTCTGGGACTTTGTAATTTAGATCAAACAGGTGTTTACTCGGGTAATTGGCTCGCGCGGTAAGTGTCCCACCTGTCCAAACCAAATTTAAACACCACGAAGCCTCACTTAGCCATGGTCACGTGACATGGGCGTTTTGAACCACACTTCGAAACACTTTTCGAAACACTTGCGTTTCGGAAGCTCGACGCTGTTTCGAAACGTCAGCATTATACATTCTGCATTCTGACCTATTTAGTGTAGTGAGCATTTATAATTTACCACACTTATATGTTTAAAATGAAATTATACATTCTTCTTTGTTATCTGCGCAATTTCCTTTTGATAACATGGCAAAACCATCTTAACCTGTTGAGGAGACAATGCCATTCCCCAGATAGTGAATCATTTTCCTGGCTCCTTCTAGAATTCTACGCGAACGTTCTATAATGATATTGCAAGGTTGTTTGCAATATTATTTAGTTATTACAAGGTTGTTGGAATTGGTTTTTATTGCAATTATATCCCAACCGTATTTCAAAGTGCTTCTGATGTTTTAGCCATGTTATCGCTATGATATTGCAAAGCTATTATATACTTATTACAAGTGTTTTGGAATGGTTTTTCCAGGTCATGGCAATGATGTTGCATCGTTATGATATACTTAATTCAATGTTCTTGCAATGGTTCTGTTAAGTTTTTATAATGATAATGCAAGGTTATTTGCAATATTATTATGTACATATTACAAAGTTCTTGGAATGTTTTTTCTTTTTATTGCAACTATGTCCCAACCGTATTTCAAAGTCCTTCTGATGTTTTAGCCATGTTATCGCAATGATATTGCAATGCTATTATATACTTATTACAAGTGTATTTGGATGTTTATATTGCAATATTATTATATGCTTATTCAAGTGTTTTTGAATAGTTTTGCCAGGTCATTGCAATGATGTTGCATCAATATGATATACTTATTTCAAGGTCCTTGGAATGGCTCTGCCATATTATTGCAATGATATTGCAAGGTTGTTTGCAATATTATTATGTAGTTATTACAAGGTTGTTGGAATTGGTTTTTATTGCAACTATATCCCAACCGTATTTTAAAGTCATTCTCATGTTTTAGCCATTTTATCGCAATGATATTGCAATATTATTAAATGCGTATTCAAGTGTTTTGGAATAGTTTTGCCAGGTCATTGCAATGATGTTGCATCAATATGATATACTTATTTCAAGGTCCTTGGAATGGCTCTGCCATATTATTGCAATGATATTGCAAGGTTGTTTGCAATATTATTATGTAGTTATTACAAGGTTGTTGGACTTGGTTTTTATTGCAATTATATCCCAACCGTATCGCAATGATATTGCAATGCTATTATATACGTATTACAAGTTTGTTTGGATGTTTTTGCCATATTATTGTAATGATATTACAAGTCTGTTTGCAATATTATTTATGTTCTTATTACAAGGTTCTTGGAATTTTTTTTCAGGTATAAGTACTATACTCACTGCATGAATTTAATAGGTTTTCCTACTAACACAAGGGAAGCTTATTTTTAGTCAAAATTGAGATATACTTCCCTCCCAGGCAAGGGTCCTATAGACATCCTGGCAATACTGCAGTTCTTTGTGGGTTAAATAGCCTACTATAGCCTTCATACTGACTTTTGGTGATAATTTGCAAATGTAGCCTATAATAATCTACACAAATGGCTACTCTGATTCTGTGTATATTATTATAGGCTACATTTGCAAATGAAGCAAACTTATTTAAGTTTGCCATTAAACCATTGATCAAATCACTGCACTGGCTATTACCAGCATAAATGTTAATGTTACCGTTAATTATCATACCTCCCTCATCCTTCTCACTGTTCCTCTCCCTCTGATCAGGAAGAATATTCTGATGTCCATCTCTGAATAGTTTATCAGAAGGCTATGTTTAGTTTTACAGTTGGACAGCTTCAAAAACAGTATATGGCAACTTTTAGAGGACTCTCTCTACAGTATACGTATAGATCCTTATTAATTGTCCGCATGTGTGCCTGCAGAATACGCATGGTGTGAGAGCACAAGCTGGTAAACTGTTGCTAAATTTAGGCTACAATGACGCTAAGCATTGAAAAACAGATGCTAGTTATGTGGGTAACACTCTCTAACAGCGATCAACTTGTCATTTTTTCTGTCAAACAAGTTGTGAATTTGTTGTAACATTAAACAGGGGACGACTTACTCTATGCTCAAAGTGATGTAATGAGCTCCAGCGGATTCCACAGTGTATGTGAGTACAACGAAACACTCGAAGTCGAACACAACGAAGAATCATGTGAACGATTTTCATTGGTTGTTGCGTTTAATCTTAGCCAGCTACAGAGGTGCTATTTCCTGATTGGCTATTATGGCCCCTTTCTTTATTCCTTGTTTTTTTTTAATTGGCTGGTAAGTGACAGGCTCGAGCCATGATTAAAGCAGGCACGGAGATGCGCTCATGAATTCCGTTTCCAGCTAGAGCCGCGCTAGAATTTCACTGGGGCACTGGATACTTGGATCTCTGGATATGAAATAATCCATAATCACGTCGTTTAGGGCATTGACAGGACAAGACAAGACAAGAATCTTTTTCCTACCAGTATTTCAAAGGGTCACTAGACTATATCTATCTAAACTATCGCTCACTGTCGGTTTCTAGCGTGTCAATTAATCTATTCACTAACCTATGAATGCAGTGCACAAGAATGACTTTTAAGCATTCTGGGACTTTGTAATTTAGATCAAACAGGTGTTTACTCGGGTAATTGGCTCGCGCGGTAAGTGTCCCACCTGTCCAAACCAAATTTAAACACCACGAAGCCTCACTTAGCCATGGTCACGTGACATGGGCGTTTTGAACCACACTTCGAAACACTTTTCGAAACACTTGCGTTTCGGAAGCTCGACGCTGTTTCGAAACGTCAGCATTATACATTCTGCATTCTGACCTATTTAGTGTAGTGAGCATTTATAATTTACCACACTTATATGTTTAAAATGAAATTATACATTCTTCTTTGTTATCTGCGCAATTTCCTTTTGATAACATGGCAAAACCATCTTAACCTGTTGAGGAGACAATGCCATTCCCCAGATAGTGAATCATTTTCCTGGCTCCTTCTAGAATTCTACGCGAACGTTCTATAATGATATTGCAAGGTTGTTTGCAATATTATTTAGTTATTACAAGGTTGTTGGAATTGGTTTTTATTGCAATTATATCCCAACCGTATTTCAAAGTGCTTCTGATGTTTTAGCCATGTTATCGCTATGATATTGCAAAGCTATTATATACTTATTACAAGTGTTTTGGAATGGTTTTTCCAGGTCATGGCAATGATGTTGCATCGTTATGATATACTTAATTCAATGTTCTTGCAATGGTTCTGTTAAGTTTTTATAATGATAATGCAAGGTTATTTGCAATATTATTATGTACATATTACAAAGTTCTTGGAATGTTTTTTCTTTTTATTGCAACTATGTCCCAACCGTATTTCAAAGTCCTTCTGATGTTTTAGCCATGTTATCGCAATGATATTGCAATGCTATTATATACTTATTACAAGTGTATTTGGATGTTTATATTGCAATATTATTATATGCTTATTCAAGTGTTTTTGAATAGTTTTGCCAGGTCATTGCAATGATGTTGCATCAATATGATATACTTATTTCAAGGTCCTTGGAATGGCTCTGCCATATTATTGCAATGATATTGCAAGGTTGTTTGCAATATTATTATGTAGTTATTACAAGGTTGTTGGAATTGGTTTTTATTGCAACTATATCCCAACCGTATTTTAAAGTCATTCTCATGTTTTAGCCATTTTATCGCAATGATATTGCAATATTATTAAATGCGTATTCAAGTGTTTTGGAATAGTTTTGCCAGGTCATTGCAATGATGTTGCATCAATATGATATACTTATTTCAAGGTCCTTGGAATGGCTCTGCCATATTATTGCAATGATATTGCAAGGTTGTTTGCAATATTATTATGTAGTTATTACAAGGTTGTTGGACTTGGTTTTTATTGCAATTATATCCCAACCGTATCGCAATGATATTGCAATGCTATTATATACGTATTACAAGTTTGTTTGGATGTTTTTGCCATATTATTGTAATGATATTACAAGTCTGTTTGCAATATTATTTATGTTCTTATTACAAGGTTCTTGGAATTTTTTTTCAGGTATAAGTACTATACTCACTGCATGAATTTAATAGGTTTTCCTACTAACACAAGGGAAGCTTATTTTTAGTCAAAATTGAGATATACTTCCCTCCCAGGCAAGGGTCCTATAGACATCCTGGCAATACTGCAGTTCTTTGTGGGTTAAATAGCCTACTATAGCCTTCATACTGACTTTTGGTGATAATTTGCAAATGTAGCCTATAATAATCTACACAAATGGCTACTCTGATTCTGTGTATATTATTATAGGCTACATTTGCAAATGAAGCAAACTTATTTAAGTTTGCCATTAAACCATTGATCAAATCACTGCACTGGCTATTACCAGCATAAATGTTAATGTTACCGTTAATTATCATACCTCCCTCATCCTTCTCACTGTTCCTCTCCCTCTGATCAGGAAGAATATTCTGATGTCCATCTCTGAATAGTTTATCAGAAGGCTATGTTTAGTTTTACAGTTGGACAGCTTCAAAAACAGTATATGGCAACTTTTAGAGGACTCTCTCTACAGTATACGTATAGATCCTTATTAATTGTCCGCATGTGTGCCTGCAGAATACGCATGGTGTGAGAGCACAAGCTGGTAAACTGTTGCTAAATTTAGGCTACAATGACGCTAAGCATTGAAAAACAGATGCTAGTTATGTGGGTAACACTCTCTAACAGCGATCAACTTGTCATTTTTTCTGTCAAACAAGTTGTGAATTTGTTGTAACATTAAACAGGGGACGACTTACTCTATGCTCAAAGTGATGTAATGAGCTCCAGCGGATTCCACAGTGTATGTGAGTACAACGAAACACTCGAAGTCGAACACAACGAAGAATCATGTGAACGATTTTCATTGGTTGTTGCGTTTAATCTTAGCCAGCTACAGAGGTGCTATTTCCTGATTGGCTATTATGGCCCCTTTCTTTATTCCTTGTTTTTTTTTAATTGGCTGGTAAGTGACAGGCTCGAGCCATGATTAAAGCAGGCACGGAGATGCGCTCATGAATTCCGTTTCCAGCTAGAGCCGCGCTAGAATTTCACTGGGGCACTGGATACTTGGATCTCTGGATATGAAATAATCCATAATCACGTCGTTTAGGGCATTGACAGGACAAGACAAGACAAGAATCTTTTTCCTACCAGTATTTCAAAGGGTCACTAGACTATATCTATCTAAACTATCGCTCACTGTCGGTTTCTAGCGTGTCAATTAATCTATTCACTAACCTATGAATGCAGTGCACAAGAATGACTTTTAAGCATTCTGGGACTTTGTAATTTAGATCAAACAGGTGTTTACTCGGGTAATTGGCTCGCGCGGTAAGTGTCCCACCTGTCCAAACCAAATTTAAACACCACGAAGCCTCACTTAGCCATGGTCACGTGACATGGGCGTTTTGAACCACACTTCGAAACACTTTTCGAAACACTTGCGTTTCGGAAGCTCGACGCTGTTTCGAAACGTCAGCATTATACATTCTGCATTCTGACCTATTTAGTGTAGTGAGCATTTATAATTTACCACACTTATATGTTTAAAATGAAATTATACATTCTTCTTTGTTATCTGCGCAATTTCCTTTTGATAACATGGCAAAACCATCTTAACCTGTTGAGGAGACAATGCCATTCCCCAGATAGTGAATCATTTTCCTGGCTCCTTCTAGAATTCTACGCGAACGTTCTATAATGATATTGCAAGGTTGTTTGCAATATTATTTAGTTATTACAAGGTTGTTGGAATTGGTTTTTATTGCAATTATATCCCAACCGTATTTCAAAGTGCTTCTGATGTTTTAGCCATGTTATCGCTATGATATTGCAAAGCTATTATATACTTATTACAAGTGTTTTGGAATGGTTTTTCCAGGTCATGGCAATGATGTTGCATCGTTATGATATACTTAATTCAATGTTCTTGCAATGGTTCTGTTAAGTTTTTATAATGATAATGCAAGGTTATTTGCAATATTATTATGTACATATTACAAAGTTCTTGGAATGTTTTTTCTTTTTATTGCAACTATGTCCCAACCGTATTTCAAAGTCCTTCTGATGTTTTAGCCATGTTATCGCAATGATATTGCAATGCTATTATATACTTATTACAAGTGTATTTGGATGTTTATATTGCAATATTATTATATGCTTATTCAAGTGTTTTTGAATAGTTTTGCCAGGTCATTGCAATGATGTTGCATCAATATGATATACTTATTTCAAGGTCCTTGGAATGGCTCTGCCATATTATTGCAATGATATTGCAAGGTTGTTTGCAATATTATTATGTAGTTATTACAAGGTTGTTGGAATTGGTTTTTATTGCAACTATATCCCAACCGTATTTTAAAGTCATTCTCATGTTTTAGCCATTTTATCGCAATGATATTGCAATATTATTAAATGCGTATTCAAGTGTTTTGGAATAGTTTTGCCAGGTCATTGCAATGATGTTGCATCAATATGATATACTTATTTCAAGGTCCTTGGAATGGCTCTGCCATATTATTGCAATGATATTGCAAGGTTGTTTGCAATATTATTATGTAGTTATTACAAGGTTGTTGGACTTGGTTTTTATTGCAATTATATCCCAACCGTATCGCAATGATATTGCAATGCTATTATATACGTATTACAAGTTTGTTTGGATGTTTTTGCCATATTATTGTAATGATATTACAAGTCTGTTTGCAATATTATTTATGTTCTTATTACAAGGTTCTTGGAATTTTTTTTCAGGTATAAGTACTATACTCACTGCATGAATTTAATAGGTTTTCCTACTAACACAAGGGAAGCTTATTTTTAGTCAAAATTGAGATATACTTCCCTCCCAGGCAAGGGTCCTATAGACATCCTGGCAATACTGCAGTTCTTTGTGGGTTAAATAGCCTACTATAGCCTTCATACTGACTTTTGGTGATAATTTGCAAATGTAGCCTATAATAATCTACACAAATGGCTACTCTGATTCTGTGTATATTATTATAGGCTACATTTGCAAATGAAGCAAACTTATTTAAGTTTGCCATTAAACCATTGATCAAATCACTGCACTGGCTATTACCAGCATAAATGTTAATGTTACCGTTAATTATCATACCTCCCTCATCCTTCTCACTGTTCCTCTCCCTCTGATCAGGAAGAATATTCTGATGTCCATCTCTGAATAGTTTATCAGAAGGCTATGTTTAGTTTTACAGTTGGACAGCTTCAAAAACAGTATATGGCAACTTTTAGAGGACTCTCTCTACAGTATACGTATAGATCCTTATTAATTGTCCGCATGTGTGCCTGCAGAATACGCATGGTGTGAGAGCACAAGCTGGTAAACTGTTGCTAAATTTAGGCTACAATGACGCTAAGCATTGAAAAACAGATGCTAGTTATGTGGGTAACACTCTCTAACAGCGATCAACTTGTCATTTTTTCTGTCAAACAAGTTGTGAATTTGTTGTAACATTAAACAGGGGACGACTTACTCTATGCTCAAAGTGATGTAATGAGCTCCAGCGGATTCCACAGTGTATGTGAGTACAACGAAACACTCGAAGTCGAACACAACGAAGAATCATGTGAACGATTTTCATTGGTTGTTGCGTTTAATCTTAGCCAGCTACAGAGGTGCTATTTCCTGATTGGCTATTATGGCCCCTTTCTTTATTCCTTGTTTTTTTTTAATTGGCTGGTAAGTGACAGGCTCGAGCCATGATTAAAGCAGGCACGGAGATGCGCTCATGAATTCCGTTTCCAGCTAGAGCCGCGCTAGAATTTCACTGGGGCACTGGATACTTGGATCTCTGGATATGAAATAATCCATAATCACGTCGTTTAGGGCATTGACAGGACAAGACAAGACAAGAATCTTTTTCCTACCAGTATTTCAAAGGGTCACTAGACTATATCTATCTAAACTATCGCTCACTGTCGGTTTCTAGCGTGTCAATTAATCTATTCACTAACCTATGAATGCACTGCACAAGAATGACTTTTAAGCATTCTGGGACTTTGTAATTTAGATCAAACAGGTGTTTACTCGGGTAATTGGCTCGCGCGGTAAGTGTCCCACCTGTCCAAACCAAATTTAAACACCACGAAGCCTCACTTAGCCATGGTCACGTGACATGGGCGTTTTGAACCACACTTCGAAACACTTTTCGAAACACTTGCGTTTCGGAAGCTCGACGCTGTTTCGAAACGTCAGCATTATACATTCTGCATTCTGACCTATTTAGTGTAGTGAGCATTTATAATTTACCACACTTATATGTTTAAAATGAAATTATACATTCTTCTTTGTTATCTGCGCAATTTCCTTTTGATAACATGGCAAAACCATCTTAACCTGTTGAGGAGACAATGCCATTCCCCAGATAGTGAATCATTTTCCTGGCTCCTTCTAGAATTCTACGCGAACGTTCTATAATGATATTGCAAGGTTGTTTGCAATATTATTTAGTTATTACAAGGTTGTTGGAATTGGTTTTTATTGCAATTATATCCCAACCGTATTTCAAAGTGCTTCTGATGTTTTAGCCATGTTATCGCTATGATATTGCAAAGCTATTATATACTTATTACAAGTGTTTTGGAATGGTTTTTCCAGGTCATGGCAATGATGTTGCATCGTTATGATATACTTAATTCAATGTTCTTGCAATGGTTCTGTTAAGTTTTTATAATGATAATGCAAGGTTATTTGCAATATTATTATGTACATATTACAAAGTTCTTGGAATGTTTTTTCTTTTTATTGCAACTATGTCCCAACCGTATTTCAAAGTCCTTCTGATGTTTTAGCCATGTTATCGCAATGATATTGCAATGCTATTATATACTTATTACAAGTGTATTTGGATGTTTATATTGCAATATTATTATATGCTTATTCAAGTGTTTTGGAATAGTTTTGCCAGGTCATTGCAATGATGTTGCATCAATATGATATACTTATTTCAAGGTCCTTGGAATGGCTCTGCCATATTATTGCAATGATATTGCAAGGTTGTTTGCAATATTATTATGTAGTTATTACAAGGTTGTTGGAATTGGTTTTTATTGCAACTATATCCCAACCGTATTTTAAAGTCATTCTCATGTTTTAGCCATTTTATCGCAATGATATTGCAATATTATTAAATGCGTATTCAAGTGTTTTGGAATAGTTTTGCCAGGTCATTGCAATGATGTTGCATCAATATGATATACTTATTTCAAGGTCCTTGGAATGGCTCTGCCATATTATTGCAATGATATTGCAAGGTTGTTTGCAATATTATTATGTAGTTATTACAAGGTTGTTGGACTTGGTTTTTATTGCAATTATATCCCAACCGTATCGCAATGATATTGCAATGCTATTATATACGTATTACAAGTTTGTTTGGATGTTTTTGCCATATTATTGTAATGATATTACAAGTCTGTTTGCAATATTATTTATGTTCTTATTACAAGGTTCTTGGAATTTTTTTTCAGGTATAAGTACTATACTCACTGCATGAATTTAATAGGTTTTCCTACTAACACAAGGGAAGCTTATTTTTAGTCAAAATTGAGATATACTTCCCTCCCAGGCAAGGGTCCTATAGACATCCTGGCAATACTGCAGTTCTTTGTGGGTTAAATAGCCTACTATAGCCTTCATACTGACTTTTGGTGATAATTTGCAAATGTAGCCTATAATAATCTACACAAATGGCTACTCTGATTCTGTGTATATTATTATAGGCTACATTTGCAAATGAAGCAAACTTATTTAAGTTTGCCATTAAACCATTGATCAAATCACTGCACTGGCTATTACCAGCATAAATGTTAATGTTACCGTTAATTATCATACCTCCCTCATCCTTCTCACTGTTCCTCTCCCTCTGATCAGGAAGAATATTCTGATGTCCATCTCTGAATAGTTTATCAGAAGGCTATGTTTAGTTTTACAGTTGGACAGCTTCAAAAACAGTATATGGCAACTTTTAGAGGACTCTCTCTACAGTATACGTATAGATCCTTATTAATTGTCCGCATGTGTGCCTGCAGAATACGCATGGTAGCACAAGCTGGTAAACTGTTGCTAAATTTAGGCTACAATGACGCTAAGCATTGAAAAACAGATGCTAGTTATGTGGGTAACACTCTCTAACAGCGATCAACTTGTCATTTTTTCTGTCAAACAAGTTGTGAATTTGTTGTAACATTAAACAGGGGACGACTTACTCTATGCTCAAAGTGATGTAATGAGCTCCAGCGGATTCCACAGTGTATGTGAGTACAACGAAACACTCGAAGTCGAACACAACGAAGAATCATGTGAACGATTTTCATTGGTTGTTGCGTTTAATCTTAGCCAGCTACAGAGGTGCTATTTCCTGATTGGCTATTATGGCCCCTTTCTTTATTCCTTGTTTTTTTTTAATTGGCTGGTAAGTGACAGGCTCGAGCCATGATTAAAGCAGGCACGGAGATGCGCTCATGAATTCCGTTTCCAGCTAGAGCCGCGCTAGAATTTCACTGGGGCACTGGATACTTGGATCTCTGGATATGAAATAATCCATAATCACGTCGTTTAGGGCATTGACAGGACAAGACAAGACAAGAATCTTTTTCCTACCAGTATTTCAAAGGGTCACTAGACTATATCTATCTAAACTATCGCTCACTGTCGGTTTCTAGCGTGTCAATTAATCTATTCACTAACCTATGAATGCACTGCACAAGAATGACTTTTAAGCATTCTGGGACTTTGTAATTTAGATCAAACAGGTGTTTACTCGGGTAATTGGCTCGCGCGGTAAGTGTCCCACCTGTCCAAACCAAATTTAAACACCACGAAGCCTCACTTAGCCATGGTCACGTGACATGGGCGTTTTGAACCACACTTCGAAACACTTTTCGAAACACTTGCGTTTCGGAAGCTCGACGCTGTTTCGAAACGTCAGCATTATACATTCTGCATTCTGACCTATTTAGTGTAGTGAGCATTTATAATTTACCACACTTATATGTTTAAAATGAAATTATACATTCTTCTTTGTTATCTGCGCAATTTCCTTTTGATAACATGGCAAAACCATCTTAACCTGTTGAGGAGACAATGCCATTCCCCAGATAGTGAATCATTTTCCTGGCTCCTTCTAGAATTCTACGCGAACGTTCTATAATGATATTGCAAGGTTGTTTGCAATATTATTGCAATTATATCCCAACCGTATTTCAAAGTGCTTCTGATGTTTTAGCCATGTTATCGCTATGATATTGCAAAGCTATTATATACTTATTACAAGTGTTTTGGAATGGTTTTTCCAGGTCATGGCAATGATGTTGCATCGTTATGATATACTTAATTCAATGTTCTTGCAATGGTTCTGTTAAGTTTTTATAATGATAATGCAAGGTTATTTGCAATATTATTATGTACATATTACAAAGTTCTTGGAATGTTTTTTCTTTTTATTGCAACTATGTCCCAACCGTATTTCAAAGTCCTTCTGATGTTTTAGCCATGTTATCGCAATGATATTGCAATGCTATTATATACTTATTACAAGTGTATTTGGATGTTTATATTGCAATATTATTATATGCTTATTCAAGTGTTTTGGAATAGTTTTGCCAGGTCATTGCAATGATGTTGCATCAATATGATATACTTATTTCAAGGTCCTTGGAATGGCTCTGCCATATTATTGCAATGATATTGCAAGGTTGTTTGCAATATTATTATGTAGTTATTACAAGGTTGTTGGAATTGGTTTTTATTGCAACTATATCCCAACCGTATTTTAAAGTCATTCTCATGTTTTAGCCATTTTATCGCAATGATATTGCAATATTATTAAATGCGTATTCAAGTGTTTTGGAATAGTTTTGCCAGGTCATTGCAATGATGTTGCATCAATATGATATACTTATTTCAAGGTCCTTGGAATGGCTCTGCCATATTATTGCAATGATATTGCAAGGTTGTTTGCAATATTATTATGTAGTTATTACAAGGTTGTTGGACTTGGTTTTTATTGCAATTATATCCCAACCGTATCGCAATGATATTGCAATGCTATTATATACGTATTACAAGTTTGTTTGGATGTTTTTGCCATATTATTGTAATGATATTACAAGTCTGTTTGCAATATTATTTATGTTCTTATTACAAGGTTCTTGGAATTTTTTTTCAGGTATAAGTACTATACTCACTGCATGAATTTAATAGGTTTTCCTACTAACACAAGGGAAGCTTATTTTTAGTCAAAATTGAGATATACTTCCCTCCCAGGCAAGGGTCCTATAGACATCCTGGCAATACTGCAGTTCTTTGTGGGTTAAATAGCCTACTATAGCCTTCATACTGACTTTTGGTGATAATTTGCAAATGTAGCCTATAATAATCTACACAAATGGCTACTCTGATTCTGTGTATATTATTATAGGCTACATTTGCAAATGAAGCAAACTTATTTAAGTTTGCCATTAAACCATTGATCAAATCACTGCACTGGCTATTACCAGCATAAATGTTAATGTTACCGTTAATTATCATACCTCCCTCATCCTTCTCACTGTTCCTCTCCCTCTGATCAGGAAGAATATTCTGATGTCCATCTCTGAATAGTTTATCAGAAGGCTATGTTTAGTTTTACAGTTGGACAGCTTCAAAAACAGTATATGGCAACTTTTAGAGGACTCTCTCTACAGTATACGTATAGATCCTTATTAATTGTCCGCATGTGTGCCTGCAGAATACGCATGGTGTGAGAGCACAAGCTGGTAAACTGTTGCTAAATTTAGGCTACAATGACGCTAAGCATTGAAAAACAGATGCTAGTTATGTGGGTAACACTCTCTAACAGCGATCAACTTGTCATTTTTTCTGTCAAACAAGTTGTGAATTTGTTGTAACATTAAACAGGGGACGACTTACTCTATGCTCAAAGTGATGTAATGAGCTCCAGCGGATTCCACAGTGTATGTGAGTACAACGAAACACTCGAAGTCGAACACAACGAAGAATCATGTGAACGATTTTCATTGGTTGTTGCGTTTAATCTTAGCCAGCTACAGAGGTGCTATTTCCTGATTGGCTATTATGGCCCCTTTCTTTATTCCTTGTTTTTTTTTAATTGGCTGGTAAGTGACAGGCTCGAGCCATGATTAAAGCAGGCACGGAGATGCGCTCATGAATTCCGTTTCCAGCTAGAGCCGCGCTAGAATTTCACTGGGGCACTGGATACTTGGATCTCTGGATATGAAATAATCCATAATCACGTCGTTTAGGGCATTGACAGGACAAGACAAGACAAGAATCTTTTTCCTACCAGTATTTCAAAGGGTCACTAGACTATATCTATCTAAACTATCGCTCACTGTCGGTTTCTAGCGTGTCAATTAATCTATTCACTAACCTATGAATGCACTGCACAAGAATGACTTTTAAGCATTCTGGGACTTTGTAATTTAGATCAAACAGGTGTTTACTCGGGTAATTGGCTCGCGCGGTAAGTGTCCCACCTGTCCAAACCAAATTTAAACACCACGAAGCCTCACTTAGCCATGGTCACGTGACATGGGCGTTTTGAACCACACTTCGAAACACTTTTCGAAACACTTGCGTTTCGGAAGCTCGACGCTGTTTCGAAACGTCAGCATTATACATTCTGCATTCTGACCTATTTAGTGTAGTGAGCATTTATAATTTACCACACTTATATGTTTAAAATGAAATTATACATTCTTCTTTGTTATCTGCGCAATTTCCTTTTGATAACATGGCAAAACCATCTTAACCTGTTGAGGAGACAATGCCATTCCCCAGATAGTGAATCATTTTCCTGGCTCCTTCTAGAATTCTACGCGAACGTTCTATAATGATATTGCAAGGTTGTTTGCAATATTATTGCAATTATATCCCAACCGTATTTCAAAGTGCTTCTGATGTTTTAGCCATGTTATCGCTATGATATTGCAAAGCTATTATATACTTATTACAAGTGTTTTGGAATGGTTTTTCCAGGTCATGGCAATGATGTTGCATCGTTATGATATACTTAATTCAATGTTCTTGCAATGGTTCTGTTAAGTTTTTATAATGATAATGCAAGGTTATTTGCAATATTATTATGTACATATTACAAAGTTCTTGGAATGTTTTTTCTTTTTATTGCAACTATGTCCCAACCGTATTTCAAAGTCCTTCTGATGTTTTAGCCATGTTATCGCAATGATATTGCAATGCTATTATATACTTATTACAAGTGTATTTGGATGTTTATATTGCAATATTATTATATGCTTATTCAAGTGTTTTGGAATAGTTTTGCCAGGTCATTGCAATGATGTTGCATCAATATGATATACTTATTTCAAGGTCCTTGGAATGGCTCTGCCATATTATTGCAATGATATTGCAAGGTTGTTTGCAATATTATTATGTAGTTATTACAAGGTTGTTGGAATTGGTTTTTATTGCAACTATATCCCAACCGTATTTTAAAGTCATTCTCATGTTTTAGCCATTTTATCGCAATGATATTGCAATATTATTAAATGCGTATTCAAGTGTTTTGGAATAGTTTTGCCAGGTCATTGCAATGATGTTGCATCAATATGATATACTTATTTCAAGGTCCTTGGAATGGCTCTGCCATATTATTGCAATGATATTGCAAGGTTGTTTGCAATATTATTATGTAGTTATTACAAGGTTGTTGGACTTGGTTTTTATTGCAATTATATCCCAACCGTATCGCAATGATATTGCAATGCTATTATATACGTATTACAAGTTTGTTTGGATGTTTTTGCCATATTATTGTAATGATATTACAAGTCTGTTTGCAATATTATTTATGTTCTTATTACAAGGTTCTTGGAATTTTTTTTCAGGTATAAGTACTATACTCACTGCATGAATTTAATAGGTTTTCCTACTAACACAAGGGAAGCTTATTTTTAGTCAAAATTGAGATATACTTCCCTCCCAGGCAAGGGTCCTATAGACATCCTGGCAATACTGCAGTTCTTTGTGGGTTAAATAGCCTACTATAGCCTTCATACTGACTTTTGGTGATAATTTGCAAATGTAGCCTATAATAATCTACACAAATGGCTACTCTGATTCTGTGTATATTATTATAGGCTACATTTGCAAATGAAGCAAACTTATTTAAGTTTGCCATTAAACCATTGATCAAATCACTGCACTGGCTATTACCAGCATAAATGTTAATGTTACCGTTAATTATCATACCTCCCTCATCCTTCTCACTGTTCCTCTCCCTCTGATCAGGAAGAATATTCTGATGTCCATCTCTGAATAGTTTATCAGAAGGCTATGTTTAGTTTTACAGTTGGACAGCTTCAAAAACAGTATATGGCAACTTTTAGAGGACTCTCTCTACAGTATACGTATAGATCCTTATTAATTGTCCGCATGTGTGCCTGCAGAATACGCATGGTGTGAGAGCACAAGCTGGTAAACTGTTGCTAAATTTAGGCTACAATGACGCTAAGCATTGAAAAACAGATGCTAGTTATGTGGGTAACACTCTCTAACAGCGATCAACTTGTCATTTTTTCTGTCAAACAAGTTGTGAATTTGTTGTAACATTAAACAGGGGACGACTTACTCTATGCTCAAAGTGATGTAATGAGCTCCAGCGGATTCCACAGTGTATGTGAGTACAACGAAACACTCGAAGTCGAACACAACGAAGAATCATGTGAACGATTTTCATTGGTTGTTGCGTTTAATCTTAGCCAGCTACAGAGGTGCTATTTCCTGATTGGCTATTATGGCCCCTTTCTTTATTCCTTGTTTTTTTTTAATTGGCTGGTAAGTGACAGGCTCGAGCCATGATTAAAGCAGGCACGGAGATGCGCTCATGAATTCCGTTTCCAGCTAGAGCCGCGCTAGAATTTCACTGGGGCACTGGATACTTGGATCTCTGGATATGAAATAATCCATAATCACGTCGTTTAGGGCATTGACAGGACAAGACAAGACAAGAATCTTTTTCCTACCAGTATTTCAAAGGGTCACTAGACTATATCTATCTAAACTATCGCTCACTGTCGGTTTCTAGCGTGTCAATTAATCTATTCACTAACCTATGAATGCACTGCACAAGAATGACTTTTAAGCATTCTGGGACTTTGTAATTTAGATCAAACAGGTGTTTACTCGGGTAATTGGCTCGCGCGGTAAGTGTCCCACCTGTCCAAACCAAATTTAAACACCACGAAGCCTCACTTAGCCATGGTCACGTGACATGGGCGTTTTGAACCACACTTCGAAACACTTTTCGAAACACTTGCGTTTCGGAAGCTCGACGCTGTTTCGAAACGTCAGCATTATACATTCTGCATTCTGACCTATTTAGTGTAGTGAGCATTTATAATTTACCACACTTATATGTTTAAAATGAAATTATACATTCTTCTTTGTTATCTGCGCAATTTCCTTTTGATAACATGGCAAAACCATCTTAACCTGTTGAGGAGACAATGCCATTCCCCAGATAGTGAATCATTTTCCTGGCTCCTTCTAGAATTCTACGCGAACGTTCTATAATGATATTGCAAGGTTGTTTGCAATATTATTTACTTATTACAAGGTTGTTGGAATTGGTTTTTATTGCAATTATATCCCAACCGTATTTCAAAGTGCTTCTGATGTTTTAGCCATGTTATCGCTATGATATTGCAAAGCTATTATATACTTATTACAAGTGTTTTGGAATGGTTTTTCCAGGTCATGGCAATGATGTTGCATCGTTATGATATACTTAATTCAATGTTCTTGCAATGGTTCTGTTAAGTTTTTATAATGATAATGCAAGGTTATTTGCAATATTATTATGTACATATTACAAAGTTCTTGGAATGTTTTTTCTTTTTATTGCAACTATGTCCCAACCGTATTTCAAAGTCCTTCTGATGTTTTAGCCATGTTATCGCAATGATATTGCAATGCTATTATATACTTATTACAAGTGTATTTGGATGTTTATATTGCAATATTATTATATGCTTATTCAAGTGTTTTGGAATAGTTTTGCCAGGTCATTGCAATGATGTTGCATCAATATGATATACTTATTTCAAGGTCCTTGGAATGGCTCTGCCATATTATTGCAATGATATTGCAAGGTTGTTTGCAATATTATTATGTAGTTATTACAAGGTTGTTGGAATTGGTTTTTATTGCAACTATATCCCAACCGTATTTTAAAGTCATTCTCATGTTTTAGCCATTTTATCGCAATGATATTGCAATATTATTAAATGCGTATTCAAGTGTTTTGGAATAGTTTTGCCAGGTCATTGCAATGATGTTGCATCAATATGATATACTTATTTCAAGGTCCTTGGAATGGCTCTGCCATATTATTGCAATGATATTGCAAGGTTGTTTGCAATATTATTATGTAGTTATTACAAGGTTGTTGGACTTGGTTTTTATTGCAATTATATCCCAACCGTATCGCAATGATATTGCAATGCTATTATATACGTATTACAAGTTTGTTTGGATGTTTTTGCCATATTATTGTAATGATATTACAAGTCTGTTTGCAATATTATTTATGTTCTTATTACAAGGTTCTTGGAATTTTTTTTCAGGTATAAGTACTATACTCACTGCATGAATTTAATAGGTTTTCCTACTAACACAAGGGAAGCTTATTTTTAGTCAAAATTGAGATATACTTCCCTCCCAGGCAAGGGTCCTATAGACATCCTGGCAATACTGCAGTTCTTTGTGGGTTAAATAGCCTACTATAGCCTTCATACTGACTTTTGGTGATAATTTGCAAATGTAGCCTATAATAATCTACACAAATGGCTACTCTGATTCTGTGTATATTATTATAGGCTACATTTGCAAATGAAGCAAACTTATTTAAGTTTGCCATTAAACCATTGATCAAATCACTGCACTGGCTATTACCAGCATAAATGTTAATGTTACCGTTAATTATCATACCTCCCTCATCCTTCTCACTGTTCCTCTCCCTCTGATCAGGAAGAATATTCTGATGTCCATCTCTGAATAGTTTATCAGAAGGCTATGTTTAGTTTTACAGTTGGACAGCTTCAAAAACAGTATATGGCAACTTTTAGAGGACTCTCTCTACAGTATACGTATAGATCCTTATTAATTGTCCGCATGTGTGCCTGCAGAATACGCATGGTGTGAGAGCACAAGCTGGTAAACTGTTGCTAAATTTAGGCTACAATGACGCTAAGCATTGAAAAACAGATGCTAGTTATGTGGGTAACACTCTCTAACAGCGATCAACTTGTCATTTTTTCTGTCAAACAAGTTGTGAATTTGTTGTAACATTAAACAGGGGACGACTTACTCTATGCTCAAAGTGATGTAATGAGCTCCAGCGGATTCCACAGTGTATGTGAGTACAACGAAACACTCGAAGTCGAACACAACGAAGAATCATGTGAACGATTTTCATTGGTTGTTGCGTTTAATCTTAGCCAGCTACAGAGGTGCTATTTCCTGATTGGCTATTATGGCCCCTTTCTTTATTCCTTGTTTTTTTTTAATTGGCTGGTAAGTGACAGGCTCGAGCCATGATTAAAGCAGGCACGGAGATGCGCTCATGAATTCCGTTTCCAGCTAGAGCCGCGCTAGAATTTCACTGGGGCACTGGATACTTGGATCTCTGGATATGAAATAATCCATAATCACGTCGTTTAGGGCATTGACAGGACAAGACAAGACAAGAATCTTTTTCCTACCAGTATTTCAAAGGGTCACTAGACTATATCTATCTAAACTATCGCTCACTGTCGGTTTCTAGCGTGTCAATTAATCTATTCACTAACCTATGAATGCACTGCACAAGAATGACTTTTAAGCATTCTGGGACTTTGTAATTTAGATCAAACAGGTGTTTACTCGGGTAATTGGCTCGCGCGGTAAGTGTCCCACCTGTCCAAACCAAATTTAAACACCACGAAGCCTCACTTAGCCATGGTCACGTGACATGGGCGTTTTGAACCACACTTCGAAACACTTTTCGAAACACTTGCGTTTCGGAAGCTCGACGCTGTTTCGAAACGTCAGCATTATACATTCTGCATTCTGACCTATTTAGTGTAGTGAGCATTTATAATTTACCACACTTATATGTTTAAAATGAAATTATACATTCTTCTTTGTTATCTGCGCAATTTCCTTTTGATAACATGGCAAAACCATCTTAACCTGTTGAGGAGACAATGCCATTCCCCAGATAGTGAATCATTTTCCTGGCTCCTTCTAGAATTCTACGCGAACGTTCTATAATGATATTGCAAGGTTGTTTGCAATATTATTTAGTTATTACAAGGTTGTTGGAATTGGTTTTTATTGCAATTATATCCCAACCGTATTTCAAAGTGCTTCTGATGTTTTAGCCATGTTATCGCTATGATATTGCAAAGCTATTATATACTTATTACAAGTGTTTTGGAATGGTTTTTCCAGGTCATGGCAATGATGTTGCATCGTTATGATATACTTAATTCAATGTTCTTGCAATGGTTCTGTTAAGTTTTTATAATGATAATGCAAGGTTATTTGCAATATTATTATGTACATATTACAAAGTTCTTGGAATGTTTTTTCTTTTTATTGCAACTATGTCCCAACCGTATTTCAAAGTCCTTCTGATGTTTTAGCCATGTTATCGCAATGATATTGCAATGCTATTATATACTTATTACAAGTGTATTTGGATGTTTATATTGCAATATTATTATATGCTTATTCAAGTGTTTTGGAATAGTTTTGCCAGGTCATTGCAATGATGTTGCATCAATATGATATACTTATTTCAAGGTCCTTGGAATGGCTCTGCCATATTATTGCAATGATATTGCAAGGTTGTTTGCAATATTATTATGTAGTTATTACAAGGTTGTTGGAATTGGTTTTTATTGCAACTATATCCCAACCGTATTTTAAAGTCATTCTCATGTTTTAGCCATTTTATCGCAATGATATTGCAATATTATTAAATGCGTATTCAAGTGTTTTGGAATAGTTTTGCCAGGTCATTGCAATGATGTTGCATCAATATGATATACTTATTTCAAGGTCCTTGGAATGGCTCTGCCATATTATTGCAATGATATTGCAAGGTTGTTTGCAATATTATTATGTAGTTATTACAAGGTTGTTGGACTTGGTTTTTATTGCAATTATATCCCAACCGTATCGCAATGATATTGCAATGCTATTATATACGTATTACAAGTTTGTTTGGATGTTTTTGCCATATTATTGTAATGATATTACAAGTCTGTTTGCAATATTATTTATGTTCTTATTACAAGGTTCTTGGAATTTTTTTTCAGGTATAAGTACTATACTCACTGCATGAATTTAATAGGTTTTCCTACTAACACAAGGGAAGCTTATTTTTAGTCAAAATTGAGATATACTTCCCTCCCAGGCAAGGGTCCTATAGACATCCTGGCAATACTGCAGTTCTTTGTGGGTTAAATAGCCTACTATAGCCTTCATACTGACTTTTGGTGATAATTTGCAAATGTAGCCTATAATAATCTACACAAATGGCTACTCTGATTCTGTGTATATTATTATAGGCTACATTTGCAAATGAAGCAAACTTATTTAAGTTTGCCATTAAACCATTGATCAAATCACTGCACTGGCTATTACCAGCATAAATGTTAATGTTACCGTTAATTATCATACCTCCCTCATCCTTCTCACTGTTCCTCTCCCTCTGATCAGGAAGAATATTCTGATGTCCATCTCTGAATAGTTTATCAGAAGGCTATGTTTAGTTTTACAGTTGGACAGCTTCAAAAACAGTATATGGCAACTTTTAGAGGACTCTCTCTACAGTATACGTATAGATCCTTATTAATTGTCCGCATGTGTGCCTGCAGAATACGCATGGTGTGAGAGCACAAGCTGGTAAACTGTTGCTAAATTTAGGCTACAATGACGCTAAGCATTGAAAAACAGATGCTAGTTATGTGGGTAACACTCTCTAACAGCGATCAACTTGTCATTTTTTCTGTCAAACAAGTTGTGAATTTGTTGTAACATTAAACAGGGGACGACTTACTCTATGCTCAAAGTGATGTAATGAGCTCCAGCGGATTCCACAGTGTATGTGAGTACAACGAAACACTCGAAGTCGAACACAACGAAGAATCATGTGAACGATTTTCATTGGTTGTTGCGTTTAATCTTAGCCAGCTACAGAGGTGCTATTTCCTGATTGGCTATTATGGCCCCTTTCTTTATTCCTTGTTTTTTTTTAATTGGCTGGTAAGTGACAGGCTCGAGCCATGATTAAAGCAGGCACGGAGATGCGCTCATGAATTCCGTTTCCAGCTAGAGCCGCGCTAGAATTTCACTGGGGCACTGGATACTTGGATCTCTGGATATGAAATAATCCATAATCACGTCGTTTAGGGCATTGACAGGACAAGACAAGACAAGAATCTTTTTCCTACCAGTATTTCAAAGGGTCACTAGACTATATCTATCTAAACTATCGCTCACTGTCGGTTTCTAGCGTGTCAATTAATCTATTCACTAACCTATGAATGCACTGCACAAGAATGACTTTTAAGCATTCTGGGACTTTGTAATTTAGATCAAACAGGTGTTTACTCGGGTAATTGGCTCGCGCGGTAAGTGTCCCACCTGTCCAAACCAAATTTAAACACCACGAAGCCTCACTTAGCCATGGTCACGTGACATGGGCGTTTTGAACCACACTTCGAAACACTTTTCGAAACACTTGCGTTTCGGAAGCTCGACGCTGTTTCGAAACGTCAGCATTATACATTCTGCATTCTGACCTATTTAGTGTAGTGAGCATTTATAATTTACCACACTTATATGTTTAAAATGAAATTATACATTCTTCTTTGTTATCTGCGCAATTTCCTTTTGATAACATGGCAAAACCATCTTAACCTGTTGAGGAGACAATGCCATTCCCCAGATAGTGAATCATTTTCCTGGCTCCTTCTAGAATTCTACGCGAACGTTCTATAATGATATTGCAAGGTTGTTTGCAATATTATTTAGTTATTACAAGGTTGTTGGAATTGGTTTTTATTGCAATTATATCCCAACCGTATTTCAAAGTGCTTCTGATGTTTTAGCCATGTTATCGCTATGATATTGCAAAGCTATTATATACTTATTACAAGTGTTTTGGAATGGTTTTTCCAGGTCATGGCAATGATGTTGCATCGTTATGATATACTTAATTCAATGTTCTTGCAATGGTTCTGTTAAGTTTTTATAATGATAATGCAAGGTTATTTGCAATATTATTATGTACATATTACAAAGTTCTTGGAATGTTTTTTCTTTTTATTGCAACTATGTCCCAACCGTATTTCAAAGTCCTTCTGATGTTTTAGCCATGTTATCGCAATGATATTGCAATGCTATTATATACTTATTACAAGTGTATTTGGATGTTTATATTGCAATATTATTATATGCTTATTCAAGTGTTTTGGAATAGTTTTGCCAGGTCATTGCAATGATGTTGCATCAATATGATATACTTATTTCAAGGTCCTTGGAATGGCTCTGCCATATTATTGCAATGATATTGCAAGGTTGTTTGCAATATTATTATGTAGTTATTACAAGGTTGTTGGAATTGGTTTTTATTGCAACTATATCCCAACCGTATTTTAAAGTCATTCTCATGTTTTAGCCATTTTATCGCAATGATATTGCAATATTATTAAATGCGTATTCAAGTGTTTTGGAATAGTTTTGCCAGGTCATTGCAATGATGTTGCATCAATATGATATACTTATTTCAAGGTCCTTGGAATGGCTCTGCCATATTATTGCAATGATATTGCAAGGTTGTTTGCAATATTATTATGTAGTTATTACAAGGTTGTTGGACTTGGTTTTTATTGCAATTATATCCCAACCGTATCGCAATGATATTGCAATGCTATTATATACGTATTACAAGTTTGTTTGGATGTTTTTGCCATATTATTGTAATGATATTACAAGTCTGTTTGCAATATTATTTATGTTCTTATTACAAGGTTCTTGGAATTTTTTTTCAGGTATAAGTACTATACTCACTGCATGAATTTAATAGGTTTTCCTACTAACACAAGGGAAGCTTATTTTTAGTCAAAATTGAGATATACTTCCCTCCCAGGCAAGGGTCCTATAGACATCCTGGCAATACTGCAGTTCTTTGTGGGTTAAATAGCCTACTATAGCCTTCATACTGACTTTTGGTGATAATTTGCAAATGTAGCCTATAATAATCTACACAAATGGCTACTCTGATTCTGTGTATATTATTATAGGCTACATTTGCAAATGAAGCAAACTTATTTAAGTTTGCCATTAAACCATTGATCAAATCACTGCACTGGCTATTACCAGCATAAATGTTAATGTTACCGTTAATTATCATACCTCCCTCATCCTTCTCACTGTTCCTCTCCCTCTGATCAGGAAGAATATTCTGATGTCCATCTCTGAATAGTTTATCAGAAGGCTATGTTTAGTTTTACAGTTGGACAGCTTCAAAAACAGTATATGGCAACTTTTAGAGGACTCTCTCTACAGTATACGTATAGATCCTTATTAATTGTCCGCATGTGTGCCTGCAGAATACGCATGGTGTGAGAGCACAAGCTGGTAAACTGTTGCTAAATTTAGGCTACAATGACGCTAAGCATTGAAAAACAGATGCTAGTTATGTGGGTAACACTCTCTAACAGCGATCAACTTGTCATTTTTTCTGTCAAACAAGTTGTGAATTTGTTGTAACATTAAACAGGGGACGACTTACTCTATGCTCAAAGTGATGTAATGAGCTCCAGCGGATTCCACAGTGTATGTGAGTACAACGAAACACTCGAAGTCGAACACAACGAAGAATCATGTGAACGATTTTCATTGGTTGTTGCGTTTAATCTTAGCCAGCTACAGAGGTGCTATTTCCTGATTGGCTATTATGGCCCCTTTCTTTATTCCTTGTTTTTTTTTAATTGGCTGGTAAGTGACAGGCTCGAGCCATGATTAAAGCAGGCACGGAGATGCGCTCATGAATTCCGTTTCCAGCTAGAGCCGCGCTAGAATTTCACTGGGGCACTGGATACTTGGATCTCTGGATATGAAATAATCCATAATCACGTCGTTTAGGGCATTGACAGGACAAGACAAGACAAGAATCTTTTTCCTACCAGTATTTCAAAGGGTCACTAGACTATATCTATCTAAACTATCGCTCACTGTCGGTTTCTAGCGTGTCAATTAATCTATTCACTAACCTATGAATGCACTGCACAAGAATGACTTTTAAGCATTCTGGGACTTTGTAATTTAGATCAAACAGGTGTTTACTCGGGTAATTGGCTCGCGCGGTAAGTGTCCCACCTGTCCAAACCAAATTTAAACACCACGAAGCCTCACTTAGCCATGGTCACGTGACATGGGCGTTTTGAACCACACTTCGAAACACTTTTCGAAACACTTGCGTTTCGGAAGCTCGACGCTGTTTCGAAACGTCAGCATTATACATTCTGCATTCTGACCTATTTAGTGTAGTGAGCATTTATAATTTACCACACTTATATGTTTAAAATGAAATTATACATTCTTCTTTGTTATCTGCGCAATTTCCTTTTGATAACATGGCAAAACCATCTTAACCTGTTGAGGAGACAATGCCATTCCCCAGATAGTGAATCATTTTCCTGGCTCCTTCTAGAATTCTACGCGAACGTTCTATAATGATATTGCAAGGTTGTTTGCAATATTATTTAGTTATTACAAGGTTGTTGGAATTGGTTTTTATTGCAATTATATCCCAACCGTATTTCAAAGTGCTTCTGATGTTTTAGCCATGTTATCGCTATGATATTGCAAAGCTATTATATACTTATTACAAGTGTTTTGGAATGGTTTTTCCAGGTCATGGCAATGATGTTGCATCGTTATGATATACTTAATTCAATGTTCTTGCAATGGTTCTGTTAAGTTTTTATAATGATAATGCAAGGTTATTTGCAATATTATTATGTACATATTACAAAGTTCTTGGAATGTTTTTTCTTTTTATTGCAACTATGTCCCAACCGTATTTCAAAGTCCTTCTGATGTTTTAGCCATGTTATCGCAATGATATTGCAATGCTATTATATACTTATTACAAGTGTATTTGGATGTTTATATTGCAATATTATTATATGCTTATTCAAGTGTTTTGGAATAGTTTTGCCAGGTCATTGCAATGATGTTGCATCAATATGATATACTTATTTCAAGGTCCTTGGAATGGCTCTGCCATATTATTGCAATGATATTGCAAGGTTGTTTGCAATATTATTATGTAGTTATTACAAGGTTGTTGGACTTGGTTTTTATTGCAATTATATCCCAACCGTATCGCAATGATATTGCAATGCTATTATATACGTATTACAAGTTTGTTTGGATGTTTTTGCCATATTATTGTAATGATATTACAAGTCTGTTTGCAATATTATTTATGTTCTTATTACAAGGTTCTTGGAATTTTTTTTCAGGTATAAGTACTATACTCACTGCATGAATTTAATAGGTTTTCCTACTAACACAAGGGAAGCTTATTTTTAGTCAAAATTGAGATATACTTCCCTCCCAGGCAAGGGTCCTATAGACATCCTGGCAATACTGCAGTTCTTTGTGGGTTAAATAGCCTACTATAGCCTTCATACTGACTTTTGGTGATAATTTGCAAATGTAGCCTATAATAATCTACACAAATGGCTACTCTGATTCTGTGTATATTATTATAGGCTACATTTGCAAATGAAGCAAACTTATTTAAGTTTGCCATTAAACCATTGATCAAATCACTGCACTGGCTATTACCAGCATAAATGTTAATGTTACCGTTAATTATCATACCTCCCTCATCCTTCTCACTGTTCCTCTCCCTCTGATCAGGAAGAATATTCTGATGTCCATCTCTGAATAGTTTATCAGAAGGCTATGTTTAGTTTTACAGTTGGACAGCTTCAAAAACAGTATATGGCAACTTTTAGAGGACTCTCTCTACAGTATACGTATAGATCCTTATTAATTGTCCGCATGTGTGCCTGCAGAATACGCATGGTGTGAGAGCACAAGCTGGTAAACTGTTGCTAAATTTAGGCTACAATGACGCTAAGCATTGAAAAACAGATGCTAGTTATGTGGGTAACACTCTCTAACAGCGATCAACTTGTCATTTTTTCTGTCAAACAAGTTGTGAATTTGTTGTAACATTAAACAGGGGACGACTTACTCTATGCTCAAAGTGATGTAATGAGCTCCAGCGGATTCCACAGTGTATGTGAGTACAACGAAACACTCGAAGTCGAACACAACGAAGAATCATGTGAACGATTTTCATTGGTTGTTGCGTTTAATCTTAGCCAGCTACAGAGGTGCTATTTCCTGATTGGCTATTATGGCCCCTTTCTTTATTCCTTGTTTTTTTTTAATTGGCTGGTAAGTGACAGGCTCGAGCCATGATTAAAGCAGGCACGGAGATGCGCTCATGAATTCCGTTTCCAGCTAGAGCCGCGCTAGAATTTCACTGGGGCACTGGATACTTGGATCTCTGGATATGAAATAATCCATAATCACGTCGTTTAGGGCATTGACAGGACAAGACAAGACAAGAATCTTTTTCCTACCAGTATTTCAAAGGGTCACTAGACTATATCTATCTAAACTATCGCTCACTGTCGGTTTCTAGCGTGTCAATTAATCTATTCACTAACCTATGAATGCACTGCACAAGAATGACTTTTAAGCATTCTGGGACTTTGTAATTTAGATCAAACAGGTGTTTACTCGGGTAATTGGCTCGCGCGGTAAGTGTCCCACCTGTCCAAACCAAATTTAAACACCACGAAGCCTCACTTAGCCATGGTCACGTGACATGGGCGTTTTGAACCACACTTCGAAACACTTTTCGAAACACTTGCGTTTCGGAAGCTCGACGCTGTTTCGAAACGTCAGCATTATACATTCTGCATTCTGACCTATTTAGTGTAGTGAGCATTTATAATTTACCACACTTATATGTTTAAAATGAAATTATACATTCTTCTTTGTTATCTGCGCAATTTCCTTTTGATAACATGGCAAAACCATCTTAACCTGTTGAGGAGACAATGCCATTCCCCAGATAGTGAATCATTTTCCTGGCTCCTTCTAGAATTCTACGCGAACGTTCTATAATGATATTGCAAGGTTGTTTGCAATATTATTTAGTTATTACAAGGTTGTTGGAATTGGTTTTTATTGCAATTATATCCCAACCGTATTTCAAAGTGCTTCTGATGTTTTAGCCATGTTATCGCTATGATATTGCAAAGCTATTATATACTTATTACAAGTGTTTTGGAATGGTTTTTCCAGGTCATGGCAATGATGTTGCATCGTTATGATATACTTAATTCAATGTTCTTGCAATGGTTCTGTTAAGTTTTTATAATGATAATGCAAGGTTATTTGCAATATTATTATGTACATATTACAAAGTTCTTGGAATGTTTTTTCTTTTTATTGCAACTATGTCCCAACCGTATTTCAAAGTCCTTCTGATGTTTTAGCCATGTTATCGCAATGATATTGCAATGCTATTATATACTTATTACAAGTGTATTTGGATGTTTATATTGCAATATTATTATATGCTTATTCAAGTGTTTTGGAATAGTTTTGCCAGGTCATTGCAATGATGTTGCATCAATATGATATACTTATTTCAAGGTCCTTGGAATGGCTCTGCCATATTATTGCAATGATATTGCAAGGTTGTTTGCAATATTATTATGTAGTTATTACAAGGTTGTTGGACTTGGTTTTTATTGCAATTATATCCCAACCGTATCGCAATGATATTGCAATGCTATTATATACGTATTACAAGTTTGTTTGGATGTTTTTGCCATATTATTGTAATGATATTACAAGTCTGTTTGCAATATTATTTATGTTCTTATTACAAGGTTCTTGGAATTTTTTTTCAGGTATAAGTACTATACTCACTGCATGAATTTAATAGGTTTTCCTACTAACACAAGGGAAGCTTATTTTTAGTCAAAATTGAGATATACTTCCCTCCCAGGCAAGGGTCCTATAGACATCCTGGCAATACTGCAGTTCTTTGTGGGTTAAATAGCCTACTATAGCCTTCATACTGACTTTTGGTGATAATTTGCAAATGTAGCCTATAATAATCTACACAAATGGCTACTCTGATTCTGTGTATATTATTATAGGCTACATTTGCAAATGAAGCAAACTTATTTAAGTTTGCCATTAAACCATTGATCAAATCACTGCACTGGCTATTACCAGCATAAATGTTAATGTTACCGTTAATTATCATACCTCCCTCATCCTTCTCACTGTTCCTCTCCCTCTGATCAGGAAGAATATTCTGATGTCCATCTCTGAATAGTTTATCAGAAGGCTATGTTTAGTTTTACAGTTGGACAGCTTCAAAAACAGTATATGGCAACTTTTAGAGGACTCTCTCTACAGTATACGTATAGATCCTTATTAATTGTCCGCATGTGTGCCTGCAGAATACGCATGGTGTGAGAGCACAAGCTGGTAAACTGTTGCTAAATTTAGGCTACAATGACGCTAAGCATTGAAAAACAGATGCTAGTTATGTGGGTAACACTCTCTAACAGCGATCAACTTGTCATTTTTTCTGTCAAACAAGTTGTGAATTTGTTGTAACATTAAACAGGGGACGACTTACTCTATGCTCAAAGTGATGTAATGAGCTCCAGCGGATTCCACAGTGTATGTGAGTACAACGAAACACTCGAAGTCGAACACAACGAAGAATCATGTGAACGATTTTCATTGGTTGTTGCGTTTAATCTTAGCCAGCTACAGAGGTGCTATTTCCTGATTGGCTATTATGGCCCCTTTCTTTATTCCTTGTTTTTTTTTAATTGGCTGGTAAGTGACAGGCTCGAGCCATGATTAAAGCAGGCACGGAGATGCGCTCATGAATTCCGTTTCCAGCTAGAGCCGCGCTAGAATTTCACTGGGGCACTGGATACTTGGATCTCTGGATATGAAATAATCCATAATCACGTCGTTTAGGGCATTGACAGGACAAGACAAGACAAGAATCTTTTTCCTACCAGTATTTCAAAGGGTCACTAGACTATATCTATCTAAACTATCGCTCACTGTCGGTTTCTAGCGTGTCAATTAATCTATTCACTAACCTATGAATGCACTGCACAAGAATGACTTTTAAGCATTCTGGGACTTTGTAATTTAGATCAAACAGGTGTTTACTCGGGTAATTGGCTCGCGCGGTAAGTGTCCCACCTGTCCAAACCAAATTTAAACACCACGAAGCCTCACTTAGCCATGGTCACGTGACATGGGCGTTTTGAACCACACTTCGAAACACTTTTCGAAACACTTGCGTTTCGGAAGCTCGACGCTGTTTCGAAACGTCAGCATTATACATTCTGCATTCTGACCTATTTAGTGTAGTGAGCATTTATAATTTACCACACTTATATGTTTAAAATGAAATTATACATTCTTCTTTGTTATCTGCGCAATTTCCTTTTGATAACATGGCAAAACCATCTTAACCTGTTGAGGAGACAATGCCATTCCCCAGATAGTGAATCATTTTCCTGGCTCCTTCTAGAATTCTACGCGAACGTTCTATAATGATATTGCAAGGTTGTTTGCAATATTATTTAGTTATTACAAGGTTGTTGGAATTGGTTTTTATTGCAATTATATCCCAACCGTATTTCAAAGTGCTTCTGATGTTTTAGCCATGTTATCGCTATGATATTGCAAAGCTATTATATACTTATTACAAGTGTTTTGGAATGGTTTTTCCAGGTCATGGCAATGATGTTGCATCGTTATGATATACTTAATTCAATGTTCTTGCAATGGTTCTGTTAAGTTTTTATAATGATAATGCAAGGTTATTTGCAATATTATTATGTACATATTACAAAGTTCTTGGAATGTTTTTTCTTTTTATTGCAACTATGTCCCAACCGTATTTCAAAGTCCTTCTGATGTTTTAGCCATGTTATCGCAATGATATTGCAATGCTATTATATACTTATTACAAGTGTATTTGGATGTTTATATTGCAATATTATTATATGCTTATTCAAGTGTTTTGGAATAGTTTTGCCAGGTCATTGCAATGATGTTGCATCAATATGATATACTTATTTCAAGGTCCTTGGAATGGCTCTGCCATATTATTGCAATGATATTGCAAGGTTGTTTGCAATATTATTATGTAGTTATTACAAGGTTGTTGGACTTGGTTTTTATTGCAATTATATCCCAACCGTATCGCAATGATATTGCAATGCTATTATATACGTATTACAAGTTTGTTTGGATGTTTTTGCCATATTATTGTAATGATATAACAAGTCTGTTTGCAATATTATTTATGTTCTTATTACAAGGTTCTTGGAATTTTTTTTCAGGTATAAGTACTATACTCACTGCATGAATTTAATAGGTTTTCCTACTAACACAAGGGAAGCTTATTTTTAGTCAAAATTGAGATATACTTCCCTCCCAGGCAAGGGTCCTATAGACATCCTGGCAATACTGCAGTTCTTTGTGGGTTAAATAGCCTACTATAGCCTTCATACTGACTTTTGGTGATAATTTGCAAATGTAGCCTATAATAATCTACACAAATGGCTACTCTGATTCTGTGTATATTATTATAGGCTACATTTGCAAATGAAGCAAACTTATTTAAGTTTGCCATTAAACCATTGATCAAATCACTGCACTGGCTATTACCAGCATAAATGTTAATGTTACCGTTAATTATCATACCTCCCTCATCCTTCTCACTGTTCCTCTCCCTCTGATCAGGAAGAATATTCTGATGTCCATCTCTGAATAGTTTATCAGAAGGCTATGTTTAGTTTTACAGTTGGACAGCTTCAAAAACAGTATATGGCAACTTTTAGAGGACTCTCTCTACAGTATACGTATAGATCCTTATTAATTGTCCGCATGTGTGCCTGCAGAATACGCATGGTGTGAGAGCACAAGCTGGTAAACTGTTGCTAAATTTAGGCTACAATGACGCTAAGCATTGAAAAACAGATGCTAGTTATGTGGGTAACACTCTCTAACAGCGATCAACTTGTCATTTTTTCTGTCAAACAAGTTGTGAATTTGTTGTAACATTAAACAGGGGACGACTTACTCTATGCTCAAAGTGATGTAATGAGCTCCAGCGGATTCCACAGTGTATGTGAGTACAACGAAACACTCGAAGTCGAACACAACGAAGAATCATGTGAACGATTTTCATTGGTTGTTGCGTTTAATCTTAGCCAGCTACAGAGGTGCTATTTCCTGATTGGCTATTATGGCCCCTTTCTTTATTCCTTGTTTTTTTTTAATTGGCTGGTAAGTGACAGGCTCGAGCCATGATTAAAGCAGGCACGGAGATGCGCTCATGAATTCCGTTTCCAGCTAGAGCCGCGCTAGAATTTCACTGGGGCACTGGATACTTGGATCTCTGGATATGAAATAATCCATAATCACGTCGTTTAGGGCATTGACAGGACAAGACAAGACAAGAATCTTTTTCCTACCAGTATTTCAAAGGGTCACTAGACTATATCTATCTAAACTATCGCTCACTGTCGGTTTCTAGCGTGTCAATTAATCTATTCACTAACCTATGAATGCACTGCACAAGAATGACTTTTAAGCATTCTGGGACTTTGTAATTTAGATCAAACAGGTGTTTACTCGGGTAATTGGCTCGCGCAGTAAGTGTCCCACCTGTCCAAACCAAATTTAAACACCACGAAGCCTCACTTAGCCATGGTCACGTGACATGGGCGTTTTGAACCACACTTCGAAACACTTTTCGAAACACTTGCGTTTCGGAAGCTCGACGCTGTTTCGAAACGTCAGCATTATACATTCTGCATTCTGACCTATTTAGTGTAGTGAGCATTTATAATTTACCACACTTATATGTTTAAAATGAAATTATACATTCTTCTTTGTTATCTGCGCAATTTCCTTTTGATAACATGGCAAAACCATCTTAACCTGTTGAGGAGACAATGCCATTCCCCAGATAGTGAATCATTTTCCTGGCTCCTTCTAGAATTCTACGCGAACGTTCTATAATGATATTGCAAGGTTGTTTGCAATATTATTTAGTTATTACAAGGTTGTTGGAATTGGTTTTTATTGCAATTATATCCCAACCGTATTTCAAAGTGCTTCTGATGTTTTAGCCATGTTATCGCTATGATATTGCAAAGCTATTATATACTTATTACAAGTGTTTTGGAATGGTTTTTCCAGGTCATGGCAATGATGTTGCATCGTTATGATATACTTAATTCAATGTTCTTGCAATGGTTCTGTTAAGTTTTTATAATGATAATGCAAGGTTATTTGCAATATTATTATGTACATATTACAAAGTTCTTGGAATGTTTTTTCTTTTTATTGCAACTATGTCCCAACCGTATTTCAAAGTCCTTCTGATGTTTTAGCCATGTTATCGCAATGATATTGCAATGCTATTATATACTTATTACAAGTGTATTTGGATGTTTATATTGCAATATTATTATATGCTTATTCAAGTGTTTTGGAATAGTTTTGCCAGGTCATTGCAATGATGTTGCATCAATATGATATACTTATTTCAAGGTCCTTGGAATGGCTCTGCCATATTATTGCAATGATATTGCAAGGTTGTTTGCAATATTATTATGTAGTTATTACAAGGTTGTTGGACTTGGTTTTTATTGCAATTATATCCCAACCGTATCGCAATGATATTGCAATGCTATTATATACGTATTACAAGTTTGTTTGGATGTTTTTGCCATATTATTGTAATGATATTACAAGTCTGTTTGCAATATTATTTATGTTCTTATTACAAGGTTCTTGGAATTTTTTTTCAGGTATAAGTACTATACTCACTGCATGAATTTAATAGGTTTTCCTACTAACACAAGGGAAGCTTATTTTTAGTCAAAATTGAGATATACTTCCCTCCCAGGCAAGGGTCCTATAGACATCCTGGCAATACTGCAGTTCTTTGTGGGTTAAATAGCCTACTATAGCCTTCATACTGACTTTTGGTGATAATTTGCAAATGTAGCCTATAATAATCTACACAAATGGCTACTCTGATTCTGTGTATATTATTATAGGCTACATTTGCAAATGAAGCAAACTTATTTAAGTTTGCCATTAAACCATTGATCAAATCACTGCACTGGCTATTACCAGCATAAATGTTAATGTTACCGTTAATTATCATACCTCCCTCATCCTTCTCACTGTTCCTCTCCCTCTGGATCAGGAAGAATATTCTGATGTCCATCTCTGAATAGTTTATCAGAAGGCTATGTTTAGTTTTACAGTTGGACAGCTTCAAAAACAGTATATGGCAACTTTTAGAGGACTCTCTCTACAGTATACGTATAGATCCTTATTAAATGTCCGCATGTGTGCCTGCAGAATACGCATGGTGTGAGAGCACCATTGGCTGGTAAGTGACAGGCTCGAGCCATGATTAAAGCAGGCACGGAGATGCGCTCATGAATTCCGTTTCCAGCTAGAGCCGCGCTAGAATTTCACTGGGGCACTGGATACTTGGATCTCTGGATATGAAATAATCCATAATCACGTCGTTTAGGGCATTGACAGGACAAGACAAGACAAGAATCTTTTTCCTACCAGTATTTCAAAGGGTCACTAGACTATATCTATCTAAACTATCGCTCACTGTCGGTTTCTAGCGTGTCAATTAATCTATTCACTAACCTATGAATGCACTGCACAAGAATGACTTTTAAGCATTCTGGGACTTTGTAATTTAGATCAAACAGGTGTTTACTCGGGTAATTGGCTCGCGCGGTAAGTGTCCCACCTGTCCAAACCAAATTTAAACACCACGAAGCCTCACTTAGCCATGGTCACGTGACATGGGCGTTTTGAACCACACTTCGAAACACTTTTCGAAACACTTGCGTTTCGGAAGCTCGACGCTGTTTCGAAACGTCAGCATTATACATTCTGCATTCTGACCTATTTAGTGTAGTGAGCATTTATAATTTACCACACTTATATGTTTAAAATGAAATTATACATTCTTCTTTGTTATCTGCGCAATTTCCTTTTGATAACATGGCAAAACCATCTTAACCTGTTGAGGAGACAATGCCATTCCCCAGATAGTGAATCATTTTCCTGGCTCCTTCTAGAATTCTACGCGAACGTTCTATAATGATATTGCAAGGTTGTTTGCAATATTATTTAGTTATTACAAGGTTGTTGGAATTGGTTTTTATTGCAATTATATCCCAACCGTATTTCAAAGTGCTTCTGATGTTTTAGCCATGTTATCGCTATGATATTGCAAAGCTATTATATACTTATTACAAGTGTTTTGGAATGGTTTTTCCAGGTCATGGCAATGATGTTGCATCGTTATGATATACTTAATTCAATGTTCTTGCAATGGTTCTGTTAAGTTTTTATAATGATAATGCAAGGTTATTTGCAATATTATTATGTACATATTACAAAGTTCTTGGAATGTTTTTTCTTTTTATTGCAACTATGTCCCAACCGTATTTCAAAGTCCTTCTGATGTTTTAGCCATGTTATCGCAATGATATTGCAATGCTATTATATACTTATTACAAGTGTATTTGGATGTTTATATTGCAATATTATTATATGCTTATTCAAGTGTTTTGGAATAGTTTTGCCAGGTCATTGCAATGATGTTGCATCAATATGATATACTTATTTCAAGGTCCTTGGAATGGCTCTGCCATATTATTGCAATGATATTGCAAGGTTGTTTGCAATATTATTATGTAGTTATTACAAGGTTGTTGGAATTGGTTTTTATTGCAACTATATCCCAACCGTATTTTAAAGTCATTCTCATGTTTTAGCCATTTTATCGCAATGATATTGCAATATTATTAAATGCGTATTCAAGTGTTTTGGAATAGTTTTGCCAGGTCATTGCAATGATGTTGCATCAATATGATATACTTATTTCAAGGTCCTTGGAATGGCTCTGCCATATTATTGCAATGATATTGCAAGGTTGTTTGCAATATTATTATGTAGTTATTACAAGGTTGTTGGACTTGGTTTTTATTGCAATTATATCCCAACCGTATCGCAATGATATTGCAATGCTATTATATACGTATTACAAGTTTGTTTGGATGTTTTTGCCATATTATTGTAATGATATTACAAGTCTGTTTGCAATATTATTTATGTTCTTATTACAAGGTTCTTGGAATTTTTTTTCAGGTATAAGTACTATACTCACTGCATGAATTTAATAGGTTTTCCTACTAACACAAGGGAAGCTTATTTTTAGTCAAAATTGAGATATACTTCCCTCCCAGGCAAGGGTCCTATAGACATCCTGGCAATACTGCAGTTCTTTGTGGGTTAAATAGCCTACTATAGCCTTCATACTGACTTTTGGTGATAATTTGCAAATGTAGCCTATAATAATCTACACAAATGGCTACTCTGATTCTGTGTATATTATTATAGGCTACATTTGCAAATGAAGCAAACTTATTTAAGTTTGCCATTAAACCATTGATCAAATCACTGCACTGGCTATTACCAGCATAAATGTTAATGTTACCGTTAATTATCATACCTCCCTCATCCTTCTCACTGTTCCTCTCCCTCTGATCAGGAAGAATATTCTGATGTCCATCTCTGAATAGTTTATCAGAAGGCTATGTTTAGTTTTACAGTTGGACAGCTTCAAAAACAGTATATGGCAACTTTTAGAGGACTCTCTCTACAGTATACGTATAGATCCTTATTAATTGTCCGCATGTGTGCCTGCAGAATACGCATGGTGTGAGAGCACAAGCTGGTAAACTGTTGCTAAATTTAGGCTACAATGACGCTAAGCATTGAAAAACAGATGCTAGTTATGTGGGTAACACTCTCTAACAGCGATCAACTTGTCATTTTTTCTGTCAAACAAGTTGTGAATTTGTTGTAACATTAAACAGGGGACGACTTACTCTATGCTCAAAGTGATGTAATGAGCTCCAGCGGATTCCACAGTGTATGTGAGTACAACGAAACACTCGAAGTCGAACACAACGAAGAATCATGTGAACGATTTTCATTGGTTGTTGCGTTTAATCTTAGCCAGCTACAGAGGTGCTATTTCCTGATTGGCTATTATGGCCCCTTTCTTTATTCCTTGTTTTTTTTTAATTGGCTGGTAAGTGACAGGCTCGAGCCATGATTAAAGCAGGCACGGAGATGCGCTCATGAATTCCGTTTCCAGCTAGAGCCGCGCTAGAATTTCACTGGGGCACTGGATACTTGGATCTCTGGATATGAAATAATCCATAATCACGTCGTTTAGGGCATTGACAGGACAAGACAAGACAAGAATCTTTTTCCTACCAGTATTTCAAAGGGTCACTAGACTATATCTATCTAAACTATCGCTCACTGTCGGTTTCTAGCGTGTCAATTAATCTATTCACTAACCTATGAATGCACTGCACAAGAATGACTTTTAAGCATTCTGGGACTTTGTAATTTAGATCAAACAGGTGTTTACTCGGGTAATTGGCTCGCGCAGTAAGTGTCCCACCTGTCCAAACCAAATTTAAACACCACGAAGCCTCACTTAGCCATGGTCACGTGACATGGGCGTTTTGAACCACACTTCGAAACACTTTTCGAAACACTTGCGTTTCGGAAGCTCGACGCTGTTTCGAAACGTCAGCATTATACATTCTGCATTCTGACCTATTTAGTGTAGTGAGCATTTATAATTTACCACACTTATATGTTTAAAATGAAATTATACATTCTTCTTTGTTATCTGCGCAATTTCCTTTTGATAACATGGCAAAACCATCTTAACCTGTTGAGGAGACAATGCCATTCCCCAGATAGTGAATCATTTTCCTGGCTCCTTCTAGAATTCTACGCGAACGTTCTATAATGATATTGCAAGGTTGTTTGCAATATTATTTACTTATTACAAGGTTGTTGGAATTGGTTTTTATTGCAATTATATCCCAACCGTATTTCAAAGTGCTTCTGATGTTTTAGCCATGTTATCGCTATGATATTGCAAAGCTATTATATACTTATTACAAGTGTTTTGGAATGGTTTTTCCAGGTCATGGCAATGATGTTGCATCGTTATGATATACTTAATTCAATGTTCTTGCAATGGTTCTGTTAAGTTTTTATAATGATAATGCAAGGTTATTTGCAATATTATTATGTACATATTACAAAGTTCTTGGAATGTTTTTTCTTTTTATTGCAACTATGTCCCAACCGTATTTCAAAGTCCTTCTGATGTTTTAGCCATGTTATCGCAATGATATTGCAATGCTATTATATACTTATTACAAGTGTATTTGGATGTTTATATTGCAATATTATTATATGCTTATTCAAGTGTTTTGGAATAGTTTTGCCAGGTCATTGCAATGATGTTGCATCAATATGATATACTTATTTCAAGGTCCTTGGAATGGCTCTGCCATATTATTGCAATGATATTGCAAGGTTGTTTGCAATATTATTATGTAGTTATTACAAGGTTGTTGGACTTGGTTTTTATTGCAATTATATCCCAACCGTATCGCAATGATATTGCAATGCTATTATATACGTATTACAAGTTTGTTTGGATGTTTTTGCCATATTATTGTAATGATATTACAAGTCTGTTTGCAATATTATTTATGTTCTTATTACAAGGTTCTTGGAATTTTTTTTCAGGTATAAGTACTATACTCACTGCATGAATTTAATAGGTTTTCCTACTAACACAAGGGAAGCTTATTTTTAGTCAAAATTGAGATATACTTCCCTCCCAGGCAAGGGTCCTATAGACATCCTGGCAATACTGCAGTTCTTTGTGGGTTAAATAGCCTACTATAGCCTTCATACTGACTTTTGGTGATAATTTGCAAATGTAGCCTATAATAATCTACACAAATGGCTACTCTGATTCTGTGTATATTATTATAGGCTACATTTGCAAATGAAGCAAACTTATTTAAGTTTGCCATTAAACCATTGATCAAATCACTGCACTGGCTATTACCAGCATAAATGTTAATGTTACCGTTAATTATCATACCTCCCTCATCCTTCTCACTGTTCCTCTCCCTCTGGATCAGGAAGAATATTCTGATGTCCATCTCTGAATAGTTTATCAGAAGGCTATGTTTAGTTTTACAGTTGGACAGCTTCAAAAACAGTATATGGCAACTTTTAGAGGACTCTCTCTACAGTATACGTATAGATCCTTATTAAATGTCCGCATGTGTGCCTGCAGAATACGCATGGTGTGAGAGCACCATTGGCTGGTAAGTGACAGGCTCGAGCCATGATTAAAGCAGGCACGGAGATGCGCTCATGAATTCCGTTTCCAGCTAGAGCCGCGCTAGAATTTCACTGGGGCACTGGATACTTGGATCTCTGGATATGAAATAATCCATAATCACGTCGTTTAGGGCATTGACAGGACAAGACAAGACAAGAATCTTTTTCCTACCAGTATTTCAAAGGGTCACTAGACTATATCTATCTAAACTATCGCTCACTGTCGGTTTCTAGCGTGTCAATTAATCTATTCACTAACCTATGAATGCACTGCACAAGAATGACTTTTAAGCATTCTGGGACTTTGTAATTTAGATCAAACAGGTGTTTACTCGGGTAATTGGCTCGCGCGGTAAGTGTCCCACCTGTCCAAACCAAATTTAAACACCACGAAGCCTCACTTAGCCATGGTCACGTGACATGGGCGTTTTGAACCACACTTCGAAACACTTTTCGAAACACTTGCGTTTCGGAAGCTCGACGCTGTTTCGAAACGTCAGCATTATACATTCTGCATTCTGACCTATTTAGTGTAGTGAGCATTTATAATTTACCACACTTATATGTTTAAAATGAAATTATACATTCTTCTTTGTTATCTGCGCAATTTCCTTTTGATAACATGGCAAAACCATCTTAACCTGTTGAGGAGACAATGCCATTCCCCAGATAGTGAATCATTTTCCTGGCTCCTTCTAGAATTCTACGCGAACGTTCTATAATGATATTGCAAGGTTGTTTGCAATATTATTTAGTTATTACAAGGTTGTTGGAATTGGTTTTTATTGCAATTATATCCCAACCGTATTTCAAAGTGCTTCTGATGTTTTAGCCATGTTATCGCTATGATATTGCAAAGCTATTATATACTTATTACAAGTGTTTTGGAATGGTTTTTCCAGGTCATGGCAATGATGTTGCATCGTTATGATATACTTAATTCAATGTTCTTGCAATGGTTCTGTTAAGTTTTTATAATGATAATGCAAGGTTATTTGCAATATTATTATGTACATATTACAAAGTTCTTGGAATGTTTTTTCTTTTTATTGCAACTATGTCCCAACCGTATTTCAAAGTCCTTCTGATGTTTTAGCCATGTTATCGCAATGATATTGCAATGCTATTATATACTTATTACAAGTGTATTTGGATGTTTATATTGCAATATTATTATATGCTTATTCAAGTGTTTTGGAATAGTTTTGCCAGGTCATTGCAATGATGTTGCATCAATATGATATACTTATTTCAAGGTCCTTGGAATGGCTCTGCCATATTATTGCAATGATATTGCAAGGTTGTTTGCAATATTATTATGTAGTTATTACAAGGTTGTTGGAATTGGTTTTTATTGCAACTATATCCCAACCGTATTTTAAAGTCATTCTCATGTTTTAGCCATTTTATCGCAATGATATTGCAATATTATTAAATGCGTATTCAAGTGTTTTGGAATAGTTTTGCCAGGTCATTGCAATGATGTTGCATCAATATGATATACTTATTTCAAGGTCCTTGGAATGGCTCTGCCATATTATTGCAATGATATTGCAAGGTTGTTTGCAATATTATTATGTAGTTATTACAAGGTTGTTGGACTTGGTTTTTATTGCAATTATATCCCAACCGTATCGCAATGATATTGCAATGCTATTATATACGTATTACAAGTTTGTTTGGATGTTTTTGCCATATTATTGTAATGATATTACAAGTCTGTTTGCAATATTATTTATGTTCTTATTACAAGGTTCTTGGAATTTTTTTTCAGGTATAAGTACTATACTCACTGCATGAATTTAATAGGTTTTCCTACTAACACAAGGGAAGCTTATTTTTAGTCAAAATTGAGATATACTTCCCTCCCAGGCAAGGGTCCTATAGACATCCTGGCAATACTGCAGTTCTTTGTGGGTTAAATAGCCTACTATAGCCTTCATACTGACTTTTGGTGATAATTTGCAAATGTAGCCTATAATAATCTACACAAATGGCTACTCTGATTCTGTGTATATTATTATAGGCTACATTTGCAAATGAAGCAAACTTATTTAAGTTTGCCATTAAACCATTGATCAAATCACTGCACTGGCTATTACCAGCATAAATGTTAATGTTACCGTTAATTATCATACCTCCCTCATCCTTCTCACTGTTCCTCTCCCTCTGATCAGGAAGAATATTCTGATGTCCATCTCTGAATAGTTTATCAGAAGGCTATGTTTAGTTTTACAGTTGGACAGCTTCAAAAACAGTATATGGCAACTTTTAGAGGACTCTCTCTACAGTATACGTATAGATCCTTATTAATTGTCCGCATGTGTGCCTGCAGAATACGCATGGTGTGAGAGCACAAGCTGGTAAACTGTTGCTAAATTTAGGCTACAATGACGCTAAGCATTGAAAAACAGATGCTAGTTATGTGGGTAACACTCTCTAACAGCGATCAACTTGTCATTTTTTCTGTCAAACAAGTTGTGAATTTGTTGTAACATTAAACAGGGGACGACTTACTCTATGCTCAAAGTGATGTAATGAGCTCCAGCGGATTCCACAGTGTATGTGAGTACAACGAAACACTCGAAGTCGAACACAACGAAGAATCATGTGAACGATTTTCATTGGTTGTTGCGTTTAATCTTAGCCAGCTACAGAGGTGCTATTTCCTGATTGGCTATTATGGCCCCTTTCTTTATTCCTTGTTTTTTTTTAATTGGCTGGTAAGTGACAGGCTCGAGCCATGATTAAAGCAGGCACGGAGATGCGCTCATGAATTCCGTTTCCAGCTAGAGCCGCGCTAGAATTTCACTGGGGCACTGGATACTTGGATCTCTGGATATGAAATAATCCATAATCACGTCGTTTAGGGCATTGACAGGACAAGACAAGACAAGAATCTTTTTCCTACCAGTATTTCAAAGGGTCACTAGACTATATCTATCTAAACTATCGCTCACTGTCGGTTTCTAGCGTGTCAATTAATCTATTCACTAACCTATGAATGCACTGCACAAGAATGACTTTTAAGCATTCTGGGACTTTGTAATTTAGATCAAACAGGTGTTTACTCGGGTAATTGGCTCGCGCAGTAAGTGTCCCACCTGTCCAAACCAAATTTAAACACCACGAAGCCTCACTTAGCCATGGTCACGTGACATGGGCGTTTTGAACCACACTTCGAAACACTTTTCGAAACACTTGCGTTTCGGAAGCTCGACGCTGTTTCGAAACGTCAGCATTATACATTCTGCATTCTGACCTATTTAGTGTAGTGAGCATTTATAATTTACCACACTTATATGTTTAAAATGAAATTATACATTCTTCTTTGTTATCTGCGCAATTTCCTTTTGATAACATGGCAAAACCATCTTAACCTGTTGAGGAGACAATGCCATTCCCCAGATAGTGAATCATTTTCCTGGCTCCTTCTAGAATTCTACGCGAACGTTCTATAATGATATTGCAAGGTTGTTTGCAATATTATTTAGTTATTACAAGGTTGTTGGAATTGGTTTTTATTGCAATTATATCCCAACCGTATTTCAAAGTGCTTCTGATGTTTTAGCCATGTTATCGCTATGATATTGCAAAGCTATTATATACTTATTACAAGTGTTTTGGAATGGTTTTTCCAGGTCATGGCAATGATGTTGCATCGTTATGATATACTTAATTCAATGTTCTTGCAATGGTTCTGTTAAGTTTTTATAATGATAATGCAAGGTTATTTGCAATATTATTATGTACATATTACAAAGTTCTTGGAATGTTTTTTCTTTTTATTGCAACTATGTCCCAACCGTATTTCAAAGTCCTTCTGATGTTTTAGCCATGTTATCGCAATGATATTGCAATGCTATTATATACTTATTACAAGTGTATTTGGATGTTTATATTGCAATATTATTATATGCTTATTCAAGTGTTTTGGAATAGTTTTGCCAGGTCATTGCAATGATGTTGCATCAATATGATATACTTATTTCAAGGTCCTTGGAATGGCTCTGCCATATTATTGCAATGATATTGCAAGGTTGTTTGCAATATTATTATGTAGTTATTACAAGGTTGTTGGACTTGGTTTTTATTGCAATTATATCCCAACCGTATCGCAATGATATTGCAATGCTATTATATACGTATTACAAGTTTGTTTGGATGTTTTTGCCATATTATTGTAATGATATTACAAGTCTGTTTGCAATATTATTTATGTTCTTATTACAAGGTTCTTGGAATTTTTTTTCAGGTATAAGTACTATACTCACTGCATGAATTTAATAGGTTTTCCTACTAACACAAGGGAAGCTTATTTTTAGTCAAAATTGAGAATATACTTCCCTCCCCAGGCAAGGTCCTATAGACATCCTGGCAATACTGCAGTTCTTTGTGGGTTAAATAGCCTACTATAGCCTTCATACTGACTTTTGGTGATAATTTGCAAATGTAGCCTATAATAATCTACACAAATGGCTA
>NW_027468616.1:0-68979 GCF_046254945.1 Alosa pseudoharengus | reverse complement strand
TCCTGACCCCGGACCTTATGTGAAAACTAAGAAAAACTGAAAAGTACTAAAAAAAATCAAATCAATTTTGTTACACTTTTTTGCACTAGTTCATGCATTTCACATGTCTAGAAGTGAAATAAAAAATAATTTGGACAATATCTGACATATTTTGAAATTTGTCAAAAATCTATCTTTTGTCCTGACCCCGGACCTTATGTGAAAACTAAGAAAAACTGCAAGGTACTAAAAAAAATCAAACCAATTTTTTTACACTTTTTTGCCCTAGTTCATGCATTTCACATGTCTATAAGTGAAATAATAAATGATTTGGACAATATCTGTCATATTTTGAAATTTGTCAAAAATCTGTCTTTTGTCCTGACCCCGGACCTTATGTGAAAACTAAGAAAAACTGCAAGGTACTAAAAAAAAATCAAACCAATTTTTTCACACTTTCTTGCCCTAGTTCATGCATTTCACATGTCTAGAAATGAAATAAAAAATGATTTAGACAATATCTGACAGATTTTGAAATTTGTCAAAAATCTATATTTTGTCCTGACCCCGGACCTTATGTGAAAACTAAGAAAAACTGCAAGGTACTAAAAAAAATCCAAACCAATTTTTTTACACTTTTTTGCCCTAGTTCATGCATTTCACATGTCTATAAGTGAAATAATAAATGATTTGGACAATATCTGTCATATTTTGAAATTTGTCAAAAATCTGTCTTTTGTCCTGACCCCGGACCTTATGTGAAAACTAAGAAAAACTGAAAGGTACTAAAAAAAATCAAACCAATTTTTTTACACTTTTTTGCCCTAGTTCATGCATTTCACATGTCTAGAAGTGAAATAAAAAATGATGTGGACAATATCTGACAGATTTTGAAATTTGTCAAAAATTTGTCTTTTTGTCCTGAACCCGGACCTTATGTGAAAACTAAGAAAAACTGAAAAGTACTAAAAAAAATCAGACCAATTTTTTTTTCACTTTTTTTGCCCTAGTTCATGCATTTCACATGTCTAGAAATGAAATAAAAAATGATTTGGACAATATCTGACAGATTTTGAAATTTGTCAAAAATCTGTCTTTTATCCTGACCCCGGACCTTATGTGAAAACTAAGAAAAACTGAAAAGTACTAAAAAATCAGACCAATTTTTTTTCACTTTTTTTGCCCTAGTTCATGCATTTCACATGTCTAGAAATGAAATAAAAAATGATTTGGACAATATCTGACAGATTTTGAAATTTGTCAAAAATCTGTCTTTTGTCCTGACCCCGGACCTTATGTGAAAACTAAGAAAAACTGAAAAGTACTAAAAAAAAAATCAAATCAATTTTGTTACACTTTTTTGCACTAGTTCATGCATTTCACATGTCTGAAGTGAAATAAAAAATAATTTGGACAATATCTGACATATTTTGAAATTTGTCAAAAATCTATCTTTTGTCCTGACCCCGGACCTTATGTGAAAACTAAGAAAAACTGCAAGGAACTAAAAAAAATCAAACCAATTTTTTTACACTTTTTTGCCCTAGTTCATGCATTTCACATGTCTAGAAGTGAAATAAAAAATGATTTGGAAAATATCTGACATATTTGGAAATTTGTAAAAAATCTGTCTTTGTCCTGACCCCGGACCTTATGTGAAAACTAAGAAAAACTGAAAGGTACTAAAAAAAATCAGACAATTTTTTTACACTTTTTTGCCCTAGTTCGTGCATTTCACATGTCTAGAAATGAAATAAAAAATGATTTGGACAATATCTGACAGATTTTGAAATTTGTCAAAAAATCTGTCTTTTTTCCTGACCCCGGACCTTACGTGAAAACTAAGAAAAACTGAAAAGTACTAAAAAAAATCAGACCAATTTTTTTTCACTTTTTTGCCCTAGTTCGTGCATTTCACATGTCTAGAAATGAAATAAAAATGATTTGGACAATATCTGACAGATTTTGAAATTTGTCAAAAATCTGTCTTTTTTCCTGACCCGGACCTTACGTGAAAACTAAGAAAAACTGAAAAGTACTAAAAAAATCAGACCAATTTTTTTTCACTTTTTTTGCCCTAGTTCGTGCATTTCACATATCTAGAAATGAAATAAAAAATGATTTGGACAATATCTGACAGATTTTGAAATTTGTCAAAAATCTGTCTTTTGTCCTGACCCCGGACCTTATGTGAAAACTAAGAAAAACTGAAAGGTACTAAAAAAAATCAAAGCAATTTTTTTACACTTTTTTGCCCTGGTTCATGCATTTCACATGTCTAGAAATTAGATAAAAAATGATTTGGACAATATCTGACAGATTTTGAAATTTGTCAGAAATCTGTCTTTTGTCCTGACCCCGGACCTTATGTGAAAACTAAGAAAAACTGAAAAGTACTAAAAAAAAATCAAATCAATTTTGTTACACTTTTTTGCACTAGTTCATGCATTTCACATGTCTAGACGTGAAATAAAAAATAATTTGGACAATATCTGACATATTTTGAAATTTGTCAAAAATCTGTCTTTTGTCCTGACCCCGGACCTTATGTGAAAACTAAGAAAAACTGAAAAGTACTAAAAAAAATCAGACCAATTTTTTTTCACTTTTTTTGCCCTAGTTCATGCATTTCACATGTCTAGAAATGAAATAAAAAATGATTTGGACAATATCTGACAGATTTTGAAATTTGTCAAAAATCTGTCTTTTGTCCTGACCCCGGACCTTATGTGAAAACTAAGAAAAACTGAAAAGTACTAAAAAAAAATCAAATCAATTTTGTTACACTTTTTTGCACTAGTTCATGCATTTCACATGTCTAGACGTGAAATAAAAAATAATTTGGACAATATCTGACATATTTTGAAATTTGTCAAAAATCTGTCTTTTGTCCTGACCCCGGACCTTATGTGAAAACTAAGAAAAACTGCAAGGTACTAAAAAAAAATCAAACCAATTTTTTTACACTTTCTTGCCCTAGTTCATGCATTTCATATGTCTAGAAATTAAATAGAAAATTATTTGGACAATATCTGACAGATTTTGAAATTTGTCAAAAATCTGTCTTTTGTCCTGACCCCGGACCTTATGTGAAAACTAAGAAAAACTGAAAAGTACTAAAAAAAATCAGATCAATGTTTTTTCACTTTTTTTGCCCTAGTTCATGCATTTCACATGTCTAGAAGTGAAATAAAAAATGATTTGGACAATATCTGACAGATTTTGAAATTTGTCAAAAATCTGTCTTTTGTCCTGACCCCGGACCTTATGTGAAAACTAAGAAAAACTGAAAAGTACTAAAAAAAAATCAAATCAATTTTGTTACACTTTTTTGCACTAGTTCATGCATTTCACATGTCTAGACGTGAAATAAAAAATAATTTGGACAATATCTGACATATTTTGAAATTTGTCAAAAATCTGTCTTTTGTCCTGACCCCGGACCTGATGTGAAAACTAAGAAAAACTGCAAGGAACTAAAACAAATCAAACCAATTTTTTTACACTTTTTTGCCCTAGTTCATGCATTTCACATGTCTAGAAGTGAAATAAAAAATGATTTGGACAATATCTGACATATTTTGAAATTTGTCAAAAATCTGTCTTTTGTCCTGACCCCGGACCTTATGTGAAAACTAAGAAAAACTGCAAGGTACTAAAAAAAATCAAACCAATTTTTTTACACTTTTTTGCCCTAGTTCATGCATTTCACATGTCTATAAGTGAAATAAAAAATGATTTGGACAATATCTGTCATATTTTGAAATTTGTCAAAAATCTATCTTTTGTCCTGACCCCGGACCTTATGTGAAAACTAAGAAAAACTGAAAGGTACTAAAAAAAATCAAACCAATTTTTTTACACTTTTTTGCCCTAGTTCATGCATTTCACATGTCTAGAAGTGAAATAAAAAATAATTTGGACAATATCTGACATATTTTGAAATTTGTCAAAAATCTGTCTTTTGTCCTGACCCCGGACCTTATGTGAAAACTAAGAAAAACTGCAAGGTACTAAAAAAAAATCAAACCAATTTTTTTACACTTTTTTGCCCTAGTTCATGCATTTCACATGTCTATAAGTGAAATAAAAAATGATTTGGACAATATCTGACATATTTTGAAATTTATCAAAAATCTGTCTTTTGTCCTGACCCCGGACCTTATGTGAAAACTAAGAAAAACTGCAAGGTACTAAAAAAAATCAAACCAATTTTTTTACACTTTTTTGCCCTAGTTCATGCATTTCACATGTCTATAAGTGAAATAAAAAATGATTTGGACAATATCTGACAGATTTTGATATTTGTCAAAAATCTGTCTTTTGTCCTGACCCCGGACCTTATGTGAAAACTAAGAAAAACTGAAAAGTACTAAAAAAAAATCAATCAATTTTGTTACACTTTTTTGCACTAGTTCATGCATTTCACATGTCTAGACGTGAAATAAAAAATAATTTGGACAATATCTGACATATTTTGAAATTTGTCAAAAATCTGTCTTTTGTCCTGACCCCGGACCTTGTGTGAAAACTAAAAAAAACTGAAAAGTACTAAAAAAAAATCAAATCAATTTTGTTACACTTTTTTGCACTAGTTCATGCATTTCACATGTCTAGACGTGAAATAAAAAATAATTTGGACAATATCTGACATATTTTGAAATTTGTCAAAAATCTGTCTTTTATCCTGACCCCGGACCTTATGTGAAAACTAAGAAAAACTGAAAAGTACTAAAAAAAAATCAAACCAATTTTGTTACACTTTTTTGCACTAGTTCATGCATTTCACATGTCTAGACGTGAAATAAAAAATAATTTGGACAATATCTGACATATTTTGAAATTTGTCAAAAATCTGTCTTTTGTCATGACCCCGGACCTTATGTGAAAACTAAGAAAAACTGAAAAGTACTAAAAAAAAATCAAACCAATTTTGTTACACTTTTTTGCACTAGTTCATGCATTTCACATGTCTAGACGTGAAATAAAAAATAATTTGGACAATATCTGACATATTTTGAAATTTGTCAAAAATCTGTCTTTTGTCCTGACCCCGGACCTTGTGTGAAAACTAAAAAAAACTGAAAAGTACTAAAAAAAAATCAAATCAATTTTGTTACACTTTTTTGCACTAGTTCATGCATTTCACATGTCTAGACGTGAAATAAAAAATAATTTGGACAATATCTGACATATTTTGAAATTTGTCAAAAATCTGTCTTTTATCCTGACCCCGGACCTTATGTGAAAACTAAGAAAAACTGCAAGGTACTAAAAAAAATCAAACCAATTTTTTCACACTTTCTTGCCCTAGTTCATGCATTTCACATGTCTAGAAATGAAATAAAAAATGATTTGGACAATATCTGACAGATTTTGAAATTTGTCAAAAATCTGTCTTTTGTCCTGACCCCGGACCTTATGTGAAAACTAAGAAAAACTGAAAAGTACTAAAAAAAATCAGACCAATTTTTATTCACTTTTTTTGCCCTAGTTCATGCATTTCACATGTCTAGAAATGAAATAAAAAATGATTTGGACAATATCTGACAGATTTTGAAATTTGTCAAAAATCTGTCTTTTGTCCTGACCCCGGACCTTATGTGAAAACTAAGAAAAACTGAAAGGTACTAAAAAAAATCAAACCAATATTTTTACACTTTTTTGCCCTGGTTCATGCATTTCACATGTCTAGAAATGAATTAAAAAATGATTTGGACAATATCTGACAGATTTTGAAACTTGTCAAAAATCTGTCTTTTGTCCTGACCCCGGACCTTATGTGAAAACTAAGAAAAACTGAAAAGTACTAAAAAAAATCAGACCAATTTTTTTTCACTTTTTTTGCCCTAGTTCATGCATTTCACATGTCTAGAAATGAATTAAAAAATGATTTGGACAATATCTGACAGATTTTGAAACTTGTCAAAAATCTGTCTTTTGTCCTGACCCCGGACCTTATGTGAAAACTAAGAAAAACTGAAAAGTACTAAAAAAATTCAGACCAATTTTTTTCACTTTTTTTGCCCTAGTTCATGCATTTCACATGTCTAGAAATGAATTAAAAAATGATTTGGACAATATCTGACAGATTTTGAAATTTGTCAAAAATCTGTCTTTTGTCCTGACCCCGGACCTTATGTGAAAACTAAGAAAAACTGAAAAGTACTAAAAAAAAATCAAATCAATTTTGTTACACTTTTTTGCACTAGTTCATGCATTTCACATGTCTAGACGTGAAATAAAAAATAATTTGGACAATATCTGACATATTTTGAAATTTGTCAAAAATCTGTCTTTTGTCCTGACCCCGGACCTTATGTGAAAACTAAGAAAAACTGCAAGGTACTAAAAAAAAATCAAACCAATTTTTTTACACTTTCTTGCCCTAGTTCATGCATTTCATATGTCTAGAAATTAAATAGAAAATTATTTGGACAATATCTGACAGATTTTGAAATTTGTCAAAAATCTGTCTTTTGTCCTGACCCCGGACCTTATGTGAAAACTAAGAAAAACTGAAAAGTACTAAAAAAAATCAGACCAATGTTTTTTCACTTTTTTTGCCCTAGTTCATGCATTTCACATGTCTAGAAGTGAAATAAAAAATGATTTGGACAATATCTGTCATATTTTGAAATTTGTCAAAAATCTATCTTTTGTCCTGACCCCGGACCTTATGTGAAAACTAAGAAAAACTGAAAGGTACTAAAAAAAATCAAACCAATTTTTTTACACTTTTTTGCCCTAGTTCATGCATTTCACATGTCTAGAAGTGAAATAAAAAATAATTTGGACAATATCTGACATATTTTGAAATTTGTCAAAAATCTGTCTTTTGTCCTGACCCCGGACCTTATGTGAAAACTAAGAAAAACTGCAAGGTACTAAAAAAAAATCAAACCAATTTTTTTACACTTTTTTGCCCTAGTTCATGCATTTCACATGTCTATAAGTGAAATAAAAAATGATTTGGACAATATCTGACATATTTTGAAATTTGTCAAAAATCTGTCTTTTGTCCTGACCCCGGACCTTATGTGAAAACTAAGAAAAACTGCAAGGTACTAAAAAAAAATCAAACCAATTTTTTTACACTTTTTTGCCCTAGTTCATGCATTTCACATGTCTATAAGTGAAATAAAAAATGATTTGGACAATATCTGACAGATTTTGATATTTGTCAAAAATCTGTCTTTTGTCCTGACCCCGGACCTTATGTGAAAACTAAGAAAAACTGAAAAGTACTAAAAAAAAATCAATCAATTTTGTTACACTTTTTTGCACTAGTTCATGCATTTCATATGTCTAGAAATTAAATAGAAAATTATTTGGACAATATCTGACAGATTTTGAAATTTGTCAAAAATCTGTCTTTTGTCCTGACCCCGGACCTTATGTGAAAACTAAGAAAAACTGAAAAGTACTAAAAAAAATCAGACCAATGTTTTTTCACTTTTTTTGCCCTAGTTCATGCATTTCACATGTCTAGAAGTGAAATAAAAAATGATTTGGACAATATCTGTCATATTTTGAAATTTGTCAAAAATCTATCTTTTGTCCTGACCCCGGACCTTATGTGAAAACTAAGAAAAACTGAAAGGTACTAAAAAAAATCAAACCAATTTTTTTACACTTTTTTGCCCTAGTTCATGCATTTCACATGTCTAGAAGTGAAATAAAAAATAATTTGGACAATATCTGACATATTTTGAAATTTGTCAAAAATCTGTCTTTTGTCCTGACCCCGGACCTTATGTGAAAACTAAGAAAAACTGCAAGGTACTAAAAAAAAATCAAACCAATTTTTTTACACTTTTTTGCCCTAGTTCATGCATTTCACATGTCTATAAGTGAAATAAAAAATGATTTGGACAATATCTGACATATTTTGAAATTTGTCAAAAATCTGTCTTTTGTCCTGACCCCGGACCTTATGTGAAAACTAAGAAAAACTGCAAGGTACTAAAAAAAAATCAAACCAATTTTTTTACACTTTTTTGCCCTAGTTCATGCATTTCACATGTCTATAAGTGAAATAAAAAATGATTTGGACAATATCTGACAGATTTTGATATTTGTCAAAAATCTGTCTTTTGTCCTGACCCCGGACCTTATGTGAAAACTAAGAAAAACTGAAAAGTACTAAAAAAAAATCAATCAATTTTGTTACACTTTTTTGCACTAGTTCATGCATTTCACATGTCTAGACGTGAAATAAAAAATAATTTGGACAATATCTGACATATTTTGAAATTTGTCAAAAATCTGTCTTTTGTCCTGACCCCGGACCTTGTGTGAAAACTAAAAAAAACTGAAAAGTACTAAAAAAAAATCAAATCAATTTTGTTACACTTTTTTGCACTAGTTCATGCATTTCACATGTCTAGACGTGAAATAAAAAATAATTTGGACAATATCTGACATATTTTGAAATTTGTCAAAAATCTGTCTTTTATCCTGACCCCGGACCTTATGTGAAAACTAAGAAAAACTGAAAAGTACTAAAAAAAAATCAAACCAATTTTGTTACACTTTTTTGCACTAGTTCATGCATTTCACATGTCTAGACGTGAAATAAAAAATAATTTGGACAATATCTGACATATTTTGAAATTTGTCAAAAATCTGTCTTTTGTCCTGACCCCGGACCTTGTGTGAAAACTAAAAAAAACTGAAAAGTACTAAAAAAAAATCAAATCAATTTTGTTACACTTTTTTGCACTAGTTCATGCATTTCACATGTCTAGACGTGAAATAAAAAATAATTTGGACAATATCTGACATATTTTGAAATTTGTCAAAAATCTGTCTTTTGTCATGACCCCGGACCTTATGTGAAAACTAAGAAAAACTGAAAAGTACTAAAAAAAAATCAAACCAATTTTGTTACACTTTTTTGCACTAGTTCATGCATTTCACATGTCTAGACGTGAAATAAAAAATAATTTGGACAATATCTGACATATTTTGAAATTTGTCAAAAATCTGTCTTTTGTCCTGACCCCGGACCTTGTGTGAAAACTAAAAAAAACTGAAAAGTACTAAAAAAAAATCAAATCAATTTTGTTACACTTTTTTGCACTAGTTCATGCATTTCACATGTCTAGACGTGAAATAAAAAATAATTTGGACAATATCTGACATATTTTGAAATTTGTCAAAAATCTGTCTTTTATCCTGACCCCGGACCTTATGTGAAAACTAAGAAAAACTGCAAGGTACTAAAAAAAATCAAACCAATTTTTTCACACTTTCTTGCCCTAGTTCATGCATTTCACATGTCTAGAAATGAAATAAAAAATGATTTGGACAATATCTGACAGATTTTGAAATTTGTCAAAAATCTGTCTTTTGTCCTGACCCCGGACCTTATGTGAAAACTAAGAAAAACTGAAAAGTACTAAAAAAAATCAGACCAATTTTATTCACTTTTTTTGCCCTAGTTCATGCATTTCACATGTCTAGAAATGAAATAAAAAATGATTTGGACAATATCTGACAGATTTTGAAATTTGTCAAAAATCTGTCTTTTGTCCTGACCCCGGACCTTATGTGAAAACTAAGAAAAACTGAAAGGTACTAAAAAAAATCAAACCAATATTTTTACACTTTTTTGCCCTGGTTCATGCATTTCACATGTCTAGAAATGAATTAAAAAATGATTTGGACAATATCTGACAGATTTTGAAACTTGTCAAAAATCTGTCTTTTGTCCTGACCCCGGACCTTATGTGAAAACTAAGAAAAACTGAAAAGTACTAAAAAAAAATCAAATCAATTTTGTTACACTTTTTTGCACTAGTTCATGCATTTCACATGTCTAGACGTGAAATAAAAAAATAATTTGGACAATATCTGACATATTTTGAAATTTGTCAAAAATCTGTCTTTTGTCCTGACCCCGGACCTTATGTGAAAACTAAGAAAACTGAAAGGTACTAAAAAAAATCAGACCAATTTTTTTTCACTTTTTTTGCCCTAGTTCATGCATTTCACATGTCTAGAAATGAAATAAAAAATGATTTGGACAATATCTGACAGATTTTGAAATTTGTCAAAAATCTGTCTTTTGTCCTGACCCCGGACCTTATGTGAAAACTAAGAAAAACTGAAAAGTACTAAAAAAAAATCAAACCAATTTTTTTACACTTTTTTGCCCTAGTTCATGCATTTCACATGTCTATAAGTGAAATAAAAAATGATTTGGACAATATCTGACATATTTTGAAATTTGTCAAAAATCTGTCTTTTGTCCTGACCCCGGACCTTATGTGAAAACTAAGAAAAACTGCAAGGTACTAAAAAAAAATCAAACCAATTTTTTTACACTTTTTTGCCCTAGTTCATGCATTTCACATGTCTATAAGTGAAATAAAAAATGATTTGGACAATATCTGACAGATTTTGATATTTGTCAAAAATCTGTCTTTTGTCCTGACCCCGGACCTTATGTGAAAACTAAGAAAAACTGAAAAGTACTAAAAAAAAATCAATCAATTTTGTTACACTTTTTTGCACTAGTTCATGCATTTCACATGTCTAGACGTGAAATAAAAAATAATTTGGACAATATCTGACATATTTTGAAATTTGTCAAAAATCTGTCTTTTGTCCTGACCCCGGACCTTGTGTGAAAACTAAAAAAAACTGAAAAGTACTAAAAAAAAATCAAATCAATTTTGTTACACTTTTTTGCACTAGTTCATGCATTTCACATGTCTAGACGTGAAATAAAAAATAATTTGGACAATATCTGACATATTTTGAAATTTGTCAAAAATCTGTCTTTTATCCTGACCCCGGACCTTATGTGAAAACTAAGAAAAACTGAAAAGTACTAAAAAAAAATCAAACCAATTTTGTTACACTTTTTTGCACTAGTTCATGCATTTCACATGTCTAGACGTGAAATAAAAAATAATTTGGACAATATCTGACATATTTTGAAATTTGTCAAAAATCTGTCTTTTGTCATGACCCCGGACCTTATGTGAAAACTAAGAAAAACTGAAAAGTACTAAAAAAAAATCAAACCAATTTTGTTACACTTTTTTGCACTAGTTCATGCATTTCACATGTCTAGACGTGAAATAAAAAATAATTTGGACAATATCTGACATATTTTGAAATTTGTCAAAAATCTGTCTTTTGTCCTGACCCCGGACCTTGTGTGAAAACTAAAAAAAACTGAAAAGTACTAAAAAAAAATCAAATCAATTTTGTTACACTTTTTTGCACTAGTTCATGCATTTCACATGTCTAGACGTGAAATAAAAAATAATTTGGACAATATCTGACATATTTTGAAATTTGTCAAAAATCTGTCTTTTATCCTGACCCCGGACCTTATGTGAAAACTAAGAAAAACTGCAAGGTACTAAAAAAAATCAAACCAATTTTTTCACACTTTCTTGCCCTAGTTCATGCATTTCACATGTCTAGAAATGAAATAAAAAATGATTTGGACAATATCTGACAGATTTTGAAATTTGTCAAAAATCTGTCTTTTGTCCTGACCCCGGACCTTATGTGAAAACTAAGAAAAACTGAAAAGTACTAAAAAAAATCAGACCAATTTTTATTCACTTTTTTTGCCCTAGTTCATGCATTTCACATGTCTAGAAATGAAATAAAAAATGATTTGGACAATATCTGACAGATTTTGAAATTTGTCAAAAATCTGTCTTTTGTCCTGACCCCGGACCTTATGTGAAAACTAAGAAAAACTGAAAGGTACTAAAAAAAATCAAACCAATATTTTTACACTTTTTTGCCCTGGTTCATGCATTTCACATGTCTAGAAATGAATTAAAAAATGATTTGGACAATATCTGACAGATTTTGAAACTTGTCAAAAATCTGTCTTTTGTCCTGACCCCGGACCTTATGTGAAAACTAAGAAAAACTGAAAAGTACTAAAAAAAATCAGACCAATTTTTTTTCACTTTTTTTGCCCTAGTTCATGCATTTCACATGTCTAGAAATGAATTAAAAAATGATTTGGACAATATCTGACAGATTTTGAAACTTGTCAAAAATCTGTCTTTTGTCCTGACCCCGGACCTTATGTGAAAACTAAGAAAAACTGAAAAGTACTAAAAAAAATCAGACCAATTTTTTTTCACTTTTTTTGCCCTAGTTCATGCATTTCACATGTCTAGAAATGAATTAAAAAATGATTTGGACAATATCTGACAGATTTTGAAACTTGTCAAAAATCTGTCTTTTGTCCTGACCCCGGACCTTATGTGAAAACTAAGAAAAACTGAAAAGTACTAAAAAAAAATCAAATCAATTTTGTTACACTTTTTTGCACTAGTTCATGCATTTCACATGTCTAGAAATGAATTAAAAAATGATTTGGACAATATCTGACAGATTTTGAAACTTGTCAAAAATCTGTCTTTTGTCCTGACCCCGGACCTTATGTGAAAACTAAGAAAAACTGAAAAGTACTAAAAAAAATCAGACCAATTTTTTTTCACTTTTTTTGCCCTAGTTCATGCATTTCACATGTCTAGAAATGAATTAAAAAATGATTTGGACAATATCTGACAGATTTTGAAACTTGTCAAAAATCTGTCTTTTGTCCTGACCCCGGACCTTATGTGAAAACTAAGAAAAACTGAAAAGTACTAAAAAAAATCAGACCAATGTTTTTTCACTTTTTTTGCCCTAGTTCATGCATTTCACATGTCTAGAAGTGAAATAAAAAATGATTTGGACAATATCTGACAGATTTTGAAATTTGTCAAAAATCTGTCTTTTGTCCTGACCCCGGACCTTATGTGAAAACTAAGAAAAACTGAAAAGTACTAAAAAAAAATCAAATCAATTTTGTTACACTTTTTTGCACTAGTTCATGCATTTCACATGTCTAGACGTGAAATAAAAAATAATTTGGACAATATCTGACATATTTTGAAATTTGTCAAAAATCTGTCTTTTGTCCTGACCCCGGACCTTATGTGAAAACTAAGAAAAACTGAAAGGTACTAAAAAAAATCAGACCAATTTTTTTTCACTTTTTTTGCCCTAGTTCATGCATTTCACATGTCTAGAAATGAAATAAAAAATGATTTGGACAATATCTGACAGATTTTGAAATTTGTCAAAAATCTGTCTTTTGTCCTGACCCCGGACCTTATGTGAAAACTAAGAAAAACTGAAAAGTACTAAAAAAAAATCAAACCAATTTTTTTACACTTTCTTGCCCTAGTTCATGCATTTCATATGTCTAGAAATTAAATAGAAAATTATTTGGACAATATCTGACAGATTTTGAAATTTGTCAAAAATCTGTCTTTTGTCCTGACCCCGGACCTTATGTGAAAACTAAGAAAAACTGAAAAGTACTAAAAAAAATCAGACCAATGTTTTTTCACTTTTTTTGCCCTAGTTCATGCATTTCACATGTCTAGAAGTGAAATAAAAAATGATTTGGACAATATCTGTCATATTTTGAAATTTGTCAAAAATCTATCTTTTGTCCTGACCCCGGACCTTATGTGAAAACTAAGAAAAACTGAAAGGTACTAAAAAAAATCAAACCAATTTTTTTACACTTTTTTGCCCTAGTTCATGCATTTCACATGTCTAGAAGTGAAATAAAAAATAATTTGGACAATATCTGACATATTTTGAAATTTGTCAAAAATCTGTCTTTTGTCCTGACCCCGGACCTTATGTGAAAACTAAGAAAAACTGCAAGGTACTAAAAAAAAATCAAACCAATTTTTTTACACTTTTTTGCCCTAGTTCATGCATTTCACATGTCTATAAGTGAAATAAAAAATGATTTGGACAATATCTGACATATTTTGAAATTTGTCAAAAATCTGTCTTTTGTCCTGACCCCGGACCTTATGTGAAAACTAAGAAAAACTGCAAGGTACTAAAAAAAAATCAAACCAATTTTTTTACACTTTTTTGCCCTAGTTCATGCATTTCACATGTCTATAAGTGAAATAAAAAATGATTTGGACAATATCTGACAGATTTTGATATTTGTCAAAAATCTGTCTTTTGTCCTGACCCCGGACCTTATGTGAAAACTAAGAAAAACTGAAAAGTACTAAAAAAAAATCAATCAATTTTGTTACACTTTTTTGCACTAGTTCATGCATTTCACATGTCTAGACGTGAAATAAAAAATAATTTGGACAATATCTGAGATATTTTGAAACTTGTCAAAAATCTGTCTTTTGTCCTGACCCCGGACCTTATGTGAAAACTAAGAAAAACTGAAAAGTACTAAAAAAAATCAGACCAATTTTTTTTCACTTTTTTTGCCCTAGTTCATGCATTTCACATGTCTAGAAATGAATTAAAAAATGATTTGGACAATATCTGACAGATTTTGAAACTTGTCAAAAATCTGTCTTTTGTCCTGACCCCGGACCTTATGTGAAAACTAAGAAAAACTGAAAAGTACTAAAAAAAATCAGACCAATTTTTTTTCACTTTTTTTGCCCTAGTTCATGCATTTCACATGTCTAGAAATGAATTAAAAAATGATTTGGACAATATCTGACAGATTTTGAAACTTGTCAAAAATCTGTCTTTTGTCCTGACCCCGGACCTTATGTGAAAACTAAGAAAAACTGAAAAGTACTAAAAAAAAATCAAATCAATTTTGTTACACTTTTTTGCACTAGTTCATGCATTTCACATGTCTAGAAATGAATTAAAAAATGATTTGGACAATATCTGACAGATTTTGAAACTTGTCAAAAATCTGTCTTTTGTCCTGACCCCGGACCTTATGTGAAAACTAAGAAAAACTGAAAAGTACTAAAAAAAATCAGACCAATTTTTTTTCACTTTTTTTGCCCTAGTTCATGCATTTCACATGTCTAGAAATGAATTAAAAAATGATTTGGACAATATCTGACAGATTTTGAAACTTGTCAAAAATCTGTCTTTTGTCCTGACCCCGGACCTTATGTGAAAACTAAGAAAAACTGAAAAGTACTAAAAAAAATCAGACCAATGTTTTTTCACTTTTTTTGCCCTAGTTCATGCATTTCACATGTCTAGAAGTGAAATAAAAAATGATTTGGACAATATCTGACAGATTTTGAAATTTGTCAAAAATCTGTCTTTTGTCCTGACCCCGGACCTTATGTGAAAACTAAGAAAAACTGAAAAGTACTAAAAAAAAATCAAATCAATTTTGTTACACTTTTTTGCACTAGTTCATGCATTTCACATGTCTAGACGTGAAATAAAAAATAATTTGGACAATATCTGACATATTTTGAAATTTGTCAAAAATCTGTCTTTTGTCCTGACCCCGGACCTTATGTGAAAACTAAGAAAAACTGAAAGGTACTAAAAAAAATCAGACCAATTTTTTTTCACTTTTTTTGCCCTAGTTCATGCATTTCACATGTCTAGAAATGAAATAAAAAATGATTTGGACAATATCTGACAGATTTTGAAATTTGTCAAAAATCTGTCTTTTGTCCTGACCCCGGACCTTATGTGAAAACTAAGAAAAACTGAAAAGTACTAAAAAAAAATCAAACCAATTTTTTTACACTTTCTTGCCCTAGTTCATGCATTTCATATGTCTAGAAATTAAATAGAAAATTATTTGGACAATATCTGACAGATTTTGAAATTTGTCAAAAATCTGTCTTTTGTCCTGACCCCGGACCTTATGTGAAAACTAAGAAAAACTGAAAAGTACTAAAAAAAATCAGACCAATGTTTTTTCACTTTTTTTGCCCTAGTTCATGCATTTCACATGTCTAGAAGTGAAATAAAAAATGATTTGGACAATATCTGTCATATTTTGAAATTTGTCAAAAATCTATCTTTTGTCCTGACCCCGGACCTTATGTGAAAACTAAGAAAAACTGAAAGGTACTAAAAAAAATCAAACCAATTTTTTTACACTTTTTTGCCCTAGTTCATGCATTTCACATGTCTAGAAGTGAAATAAAAAATAATTTGGACAATATCTGACATATTTTGAAATTTGTCAAAAATCTGTCTTTTGTCCTGACCCCGGACCTTATGTGAAAACTAAGAAAAACTGCAAGGTACTAAAAAAAAATCAAACCAATTTTTTTACACTTTTTTGCCCTAGTTCATGCATTTCACATGTCTATAAGTGAAATAAAAAATGATTTGGACAATATCTGTCATATTTTGAAATTTGTCAAAAATCTGTCTTTTGTCCTGACCCCGGACCTTATGTGAAAACTAAGAAAAACTGCAAGGTACTAAAAAAAAATCAAACCAATTTTTTTACACTTTTTTGCCCTAGTTCATGCATTTCACATGTCTATAAGTGAAATAAAAAATGATTTGGACAATATCTGACAGATTTTGATATTTGTCAAAAATCTGTCTTTTGTCCTGACCCCGGACCTTATGTGAAAACTAAGAAAAACTGAAAAGTACTAAAAAAAAATCAATCAATTTTGTTACACTTTTTTGCACTAGTTCATGCATTTCACATGTCTAGACGTGAAATAAAAAATAATTTGGACAATATCTGACATATTTTGAAATTTGTCAAAAATCTGTCTTTTGTCCTGACCCCGGACCTTGTGTGAAAACTAAAAAAAACTGAAAAGTACTAAAAAAAAATCAAATCAATTTTGTTACACTTTTTTGCACTAGTTCATGCATTTCACATGTCTAGACGTGAAATAAAAAATAATTTGGACAATATCTGACATATTTTGAAATTTGTCAAAAATCTGTCTTTTATCCTGACCCCGGACCTTATGTGAAAACTAAGAAAAACTGAAAAGTACTAAAAAAAATCAAACCAATTTTGTTACACTTTTTTGCACTAGTTCATGCATTTCACATGTCTAGACGTGAAATAAAAAATAATTTGGACAATATCTGACATATTTTGAAATTTGTCAAAAATCTGTCTTTTGTCCTGACCCCGGACCTTGTGTGAAAACTAAAAAAAAACTGAAAAGTACTAAAAAAAAATCAAATCAATTTTGTTACACTTTTTTGCACTAGTTCATGCATTTCACATGTCTAGACGTGAAATAAAAAATAATTTGGACAATATCTGACATATTTTGAAATTTGTCAAAAATCTGTCTTTTATCCTGACCCCGGACCTTATGTGAAAACTAAGAAAAACTGCAAGGTACTAAAAAAAATCAAACCAATTTTTTCACACTTTCTTGCCCTAGTTCATGCATTTCACATGTCTAGAAATGAATTAAAAAATGATTTGGACAATATCTGACAGATTTTGAAACTTGTCAAAAATCTGTCTTTTGTCCTGACCCCGGACCTTATGTGAAAACTAAGAAAAACTGAAAAGTACTAAAAAAAATCAGACCAATTTTTTTTCACTTTTTTTGCCCTAGTTCATGCATTTCACATGTCTAGAAATGAATTAAAAAATGATTTGGACAATATCTGACAGATTTTGAAACTTGTCAAAAATCTGTCTTTTGTCCTGACCCCGGACCTTATGTGAAAACTAAGAAAAACTGAAAAGTACTAAAAAAAATCAGACCAATTTTTTTTCACTTTTTTTGCCCTAGTTCATGCATTTCACATGTCTAGAAATGAATTAAAAAATGATTTGGACAATATCTGACAGATTTTGAAACTTGTCAAAAATCTGTCTTTTGTCCTGACCCCGGACCTTATGTGAAAACTAAGAAAAACTGAAAAGTACTAAAAAAAAATCAAATCAATTTTGTTACACTTTTTTGCACTAGTTCATGCATTTCACATGTCTAGAAATGAATTAAAAAATGATTTGGACAATATCTGACAGATTTTGAAACTTGTCAAAAATCTGTCTTTTGTCCTGACCCCGGACCTTATGTGAAAACTAAGAAAAACTGAAAAGTACTAAAAAAAATCAGACCAATTTTTTTTCACTTTTTTTGCCCTAGTTCATGCATTTCACATGTCTAGAAATGAATTAAAAAATGATTTGGACAATATCTGACAGATTTTGAAACTTGTCAAAAATCTGTCTTTTGTCCTGACCCCGGACCTTATGTGAAAACTAAGAAAAACTGAAAAGTACTAAAAAAAATCAGACCAATTTTTTTTCACTTTTTTTGCCCTAGTTCATGCATTTCACATGTCTAGAAGTGAAATAAAAAATAATTTGGACAATATCTGACAGATTTTGATATTTGTCAAAAATCTGTCTTTTGTCCTGACCCCGGACCTTATGTGAAAACTAAGAAAAACTGAAAAGTACTAAAAAAAAATCAAATCAATTTTGTTACACTTTTTTGCACTAGTTCATGCATTTCACATGTCTAGAAATGAATTAAAAAATGATTTGGACAATATCTGACAGATTTTGAAACTTGTCAAAAATCTGTCTTTTGTCCTGACCCCGGACCTTATGTGAAAACTAAGAAAAACTGAAAAGTACTAAAAAAAATCAGACCAATTTTTTTTCACTTTTTTTGCCCTAGTTCATGCATTTCACATGTCTAGAAATGAATTAAAAAATGATTTGGACAATATCTGACAGATTTTGAAACTTGTCAAAAATCTGTCTTTTGTCCTGACCCCGGACCTTATGTGAAAACTAAGAAAAACTGAAAAGTACTAAAAAAAATCAGACCAATGTTTTTTCACTTTTTTTGCCCTAGTTCATGCATTTCACATGTCTAGAAGTGAAATAAAAAATGATTTGGACAATATCTGACAGATTTTGAAATTTGTCAAAAATCTGTCTTTTGTCCTGACCCCGGACCTTATGTGAAAACTAAGAAAAACTGAAAAGTACTAAAAAAAAATCAAATCAATTTTGTTACACTTTTTTGCACTAGTTCATGCATTTCACATGTCTAGACGTGAAATAAAAAATAATTTGGACAATATCTGACATATTTTGAAATTTGTCAAAAATCTGTCTTTTGTCCTGACCCCGGACCTTATGTGAAAACTAAGAAAAACTGAAAGGTACTAAAAAAAATCAGACCAATTTTTTTTCACTTTTTTTGCCCTAGTTCATGCATTTCACATGTCTAGAAATGAAATAAAAAATGATTTGGACAATATCTGACAGATTTTGAAATTTGTCAAAAATCTGTCTTTTGTCCTGACCCCGGACCTTATGTGAAAACTAAGAAAAACTGAAAAGTACTAAAAAAAAATCAAACCAATTTTTTTACACTTTCTTGCCCTAGTTCATGCATTTCATATGTCTAGAAATTAAATAGAAAATTATTTGGACAATATCTGACAGATTTTGAAATTTGTCAAAAATCTGTCTTTTGTCCTGACCCCGGACCTTATGTGAAAACTAAGAAAAACTGAAAAGTACTAAAAAAAATCAGACCAATGTTTTTTCACTTTTTTTGCCCTAGTTCATGCATTTCACATGTCTAGAAGTGAAATAAAAAATGATTTGGACAATATCTGTCATATTTTGAAATTTGTCAAAAATCTATCTTTTGTCCTGACCCCGGACCTTATGTGAAAACTAAGAAAAACTGAAAGGTACTAAAAAAAATCAAACCAATTTTTTTACACTTTTTTGCCCTAGTTCATGCATTTCACATGTCTAGAAGTGAAATAAAAAATAATTTGGACAATATCTGACATATTTTGAAATTTGTCAAAAATCTGTCTTTTGTCCTGACCCCGGACCTTATGTGAAAACTAAGAAAAACTGCAAGGTACTAAAAAAAAATCAAACCAATTTTTTTACACTTTTTTGCCCTAGTTCATGCATTTCACATGTCTATAAGTGAAATAAAAAATGATTTGGACAATATCTGACATATTTTGAAATTTGTCAAAAATCTGTCTTTTGTCCTGACCCCGGACCTTATGTGAAAACTAAGAAAAACTGCAAGGTACTAAAAAAAAATCAAACCAATTTTTTTACACTTTTTTGCCCTAGTTCATGCATTTCACATGTCTATAAGTGAAATAAAAAATGATTTGGACAATATCTGACAGATTTTGATATTTGTCAAAAATCTGTCTTTTGTCCTGACCCCGGACCTTATGTGAAAACTAAGAAAAACTGAAAAGTACTAAAAAAAAATCAATCAATTTTGTTACACTTTTTTGCACTAGTTCATGCATTTCACATGTCTAGACGTGAAATAAAAAATAATTTGGACAATATCTGACATATTTTGAAATTTGTCAAAAATCTGTCTTTTGTCCTGACCCCGGACCTTGTGTGAAAACTAAAAAAAACTGAAAAGTACTAAAAAAAAATCAAATCAATTTTGTTACACTTTTTTGCACTAGTTCATGCATTTCACATGTCTAGACGTGAAATAAAAAATAATTTGGACAATATCTGACATATTTTGAAATTTGTCAAAAATCTGTCTTTTATCCTGACCCCGGACCTTATGTGAAAACTAAGAAAAACTGAAAAGTACTAAAAAAAATCAAACCAATTTTGTTACACTTTTTTGCACTAGTTCATGCATTTCACATGTCTAGACGTGAAATAAAAAATAATTTGGACAATATCTGACATATTTTGAAATTTGTCAAAAATCTGTCTTTTGTCCTGACCCCGGACCTTGTGTGAAAACTAAAAAAAAACTGAAAAGTACTAAAAAAAAATCAAATCAATTTTGTTACACTTTTTTGCACTAGTTCATGCATTTCACATGTCTAGACGTGAAATAAAAAATAATTTGGACAATATCTGACATATTTTGAAATTTGTCAAAAATCTGTCTTTTATCCTGACCCCGGACCTTATGTGAAAACTAAGAAAAACTGCAAGGTACTAAAAAAAATCAAACCAATTTTTTCACACTTTCTTGCCCTAGTTCATGCATTTCACATGTCTAGAAATGAATTAAAAAATGATTTGGACAATATCTGACAGATTTTGAAACTTGTCAAAAATCTGTCTTTTGTCCTGACCCCGGACCTTATGTGAAAACTAAGAAAAACTGAAAAGTACTAAAAAAAATCAGACCAATTTTTTTTCACTTTTTTTGCCCTAGTTCATGCATTTCACATGTCTAGAAATGAATTAAAAAATGATTTGGACAATATCTGACAGATTTTGAAACTTGTCAAAAATCTGTCTTTTGTCCTGACCCCGGACCTTATGTGAAAACTAAGAAAAACTGAAAAGTACTAAAAAAAATCAGACCAATTTTTTTTCACTTTTTTTGCCCTAGTTCATGCATTTCACATGTCTAGAAATGAATTAAAAAATGATTTGGACAATATCTGACAGATTTTGAAACTTGTCAAAAATCTGTCTTTTGTCCTGACCCCGGACCTTATGTGAAAACTAAGAAAAACTGAAAAGTACTAAAAAAAAATCAAATCAATTTTGTTACACTTTTTTGCACTAGTTCATGCATTTCACATGTCTAGAAATGAATTAAAAAATGATTTGGACAATATCTGACAGATTTTGAAACTTGTCAAAAATCTGTCTTTTGTCCTGACCCCGGACCTTATGTGAAAACTAAGAAAAACTGAAAAGTACTAAAAAAAATCAGACCAATTTTTTTTCACTTTTTTTGCCCTAGTTCATGCATTTCACATGTCTAGAAATGAATTAAAAAATGATTTGGACAATATCTGACAGATTTTGAAACTTGTCAAAAATCTGTCTTTTGTCCTGACCCCGGACCTTATGTGAAAACTAAGAAAAACTGAAAAGTACTAAAAAAAATCAGACCAATTTTTTTTCACTTTTTTTGCCCTAGTTCATGCATTTCACATGTCTAGAAGTGAAATAAAAAATAATTTGGACAATATCTGACAGATTTTGATATTTGTCAAAAATCTGTCTTTTGTCCTGACCCCGGACCTTATGTGAAAACTAAGAAAAACTGAAAAGTACTAAAAAAAAATCAAATCAATTTTGTTACACTTTTTTGCACTAGTTCATGCATTTCACATGTCTAGACGTGAAATAAAAAATAATTTAGACAATATCTGATAGATTTTGAAATTTGTCAAAAATCTGTCTTTTGTCCTGACCCCGGACCTTATGTGAAAACTAAGAAAAACTGAAAAGTACTAAAAAAAAAATCAAATCAATTTTGTTACACTTTTTTGCACTAGTTCATGCATTTCACATGTCTAGACGTGAAATAAAAAATAATTTGGACAATATCTGACATATTTTGAAATTTGTCAAAAATCTGTCTTTTGTCCTGACCCCGGACCTTATGTGAAAACTAAGAAAAACTGAAAAGTACTAAAAAAAATCAAACCAATTTTGTTACACTTTTTTGCACTAGTTCATGCATTTCACATGTCTAGACGTGAAATAAAAAATTATTTGGACAATATCTGACATATTTTGAAATTTGTCAAAAATCTGTCTTTTGTCCTGACCCCGGACCTTATGTGAAAACTAAAAAAAACTGAAAGGTACTAAAAAAAATCAAACCAATTTTTTTACACTTTTTTGCCCTAGTTCATGCATTTCACATGTCTATTAGTGAAATAAAAAATGATTTGGACAATATCTGACATATTTTGAAATTTGTCAAAATTCTGTCTTTTGTCCTGACCCCGGACCTGATGTGAAAACTAAGAAAAACTGCAAGTAACTAAAACAAATCAAACCAATTTTTTTACACTTTTTTGCCCTAGTTCATGCATTTCACATGTCTAGAAGTGAAATAAAAAATGATTTGGACAATATCTGACATGTTTTGAAATTTGTCAAAAATCTGTCTTTTATCCTGACCCCGGACCTTATGTGAAAACTAAGAAAAACTGCAAGGTACTAAAAAAAAATCAAACCAATTTTTTCACACTTTCTTGCCCTAGTTCATGCATTTCACATGTCTAGAAATTAAATAAAAAATGATTTGGACAATATCTGACAGATTTTGAAATTTGTCAAAAATCTGTCTTTTGTCCTGACCTTGGACCTTATGTGAAAACTAAGAAAAACTGAAAGGTACTAAAAAAAATCAAACCAATATTTTTACACTTTTTTGCCCTAGTTCATGCATTTCACATGTCTAGAAGTGAAATAAAAAATCATTTGGACAATATCTGACAGATTTTGAAATTTGTCAAAAATCTGTCTTTTGTCCTGACCCCGGACCTTATGTGAAAACTAAGAAAAACTGAAAAGTACTAAAAAAAAAATCAAATCAATTTTGTTACACTTTTTTGCACTAGTTCATGCATTTCACATGTCTAGACGTGAAATAAAAAATAATTTGGACAATATCTGACATATTTTGAAATTTGTCAAAAATCTGTCTTTTGTCCTGACCCCGGACCTTATGTGAAAACTAAGAAAAACTGAAAAGTACTAAAAAAAATCAAACCAATTTTGTTACACTTTTTTGCACTAGTTCATGCATTTCACATGTCTAGACGTGAAATAAAAAATTATTTGGACAATATCTGACATATTTTGAAATTTGTCAAAAATCTGTCTTTTGTCCTGACCCCGGACCTTATGTGAAAACTAAAAAAAACTGAAAGGTACTAAAAAAAATCAAACCAATTTTTTTACACTTTTTTGCCCTAGTTCATGCATTTCACATGTCTATTAGTGAAATAAAAAATGATTTGGACAATATCTGACATATTTTGAAATTTGTCAAAATTCTGTCTTTTGTCCTGACCCCGGACCTGATGTGAAAACTAAGAAAAACTGCAAGTAACTAAAACAAATCAAACCAATTTTTTTACACTTTTTTGCCCTAGTTCATGCATTTCACATGTCTAGAAGTGAAATAAAAAATGATTTGGACAATATCTGACATATTTTGAAATTTGTCAAAAATCTGTCTTTTATCCTGACCCCGGACCTTATGTGAAAACTAAGAAAAACTGCAAGGTACTAAAAAAAAATCAAACCAATTTTTTCACACTTTCTTGCCCTAGTTCATGCATTTCACATGTCTAGAAATTAAATAAAAAATGATTTGGACAATATCTGACAGATTTTGAAATTTGTCAGAAATCTGTCTTTTGTCCTGACCCCGGACCTTATGTGAAAACTAAGAAAAACTGAAAAGTACTAAAAAAAATCAGACCAATTTTTATTCACTTTTTTTGCCCTAGTTCATGCATTTCACATGTCTAGAAGTGAAATAAAAAATCATTTGGACAATATCTGACAGATTTTGATATTTGTCAAAAATCTGTCTTTTGTCCTGACCCCGGACCTTATGTGAAAACTAAGAAAAACTGAAAAGTACTAAAAAAAATCAGACCAATTTTTATTCACTTTTTTTGCCCTAGTTCATGCATTTCACATGTCTAGAAATGAAATAAAAAATGATTTGGACAATATCTGACAGATTTTGAAATTTGTCAAAAATCTGTCTTTTGTCCTGACCTTGGACCTTATGTGAAAACTAAGAAAAACTGAAAGGTACTAAAAAAAATCAGACCAATATTTTTACACTTTTTTGCCCTAGTTCATGCATTTCACATGTCTAGAAGTGAAATAAAAAATCATTTGGACAATATCTGACAGATTTTGATATTTGTCAAAAATCTGTCTTTTGTCCTGACCCCGGACCTTATGTGAAAACTAAGAAAAACTGAAAAGTACTAAAAAAAATCAGACCAATTTTTTTTCACTTTTTTTGCCCTAGTTCATGCATTTCACATGTCTAGAAGTGAAATAAAAAATAATTTGGACAATATCTGACAGATTTTGATATTTGTCAAAAATCTGTCTTTTGTCCTGACCCCGGACCTTATGTGAAAACTAAGAAAAACTGAAAAGTACTAAAAAAAAATCAAATCAATATTGTTACACTTTTTTGCACTAGTTCATGCATTTCACATGTCTAGACGTGAAATAAAAAATAATTTAGACAATATCTGATAGATTTTGAAATTTGTCAAAAATCTGTCTTTTGTCCTGACCCCGGACCTTATGTGAAAACTAAGAAAAACTGAAAAGTACTAAAAAAAAAATCAAATCAATTTTGTTACACTTTTTTGCACTAGTTCATGCATTTCACATGTCTAGACGTGAAATAAAAAATAATTTGGACAATATCTGACATATTTTGAAATTTGTCAAAAATCTGTTTTTTGTCCTGACCCCGGACCTTATGTGAAAACTAAGAAAAACTGAAAAGTACTAAAAAAAATCAAACCAATTTTGTTACACTTTTTTGCACTAGTTCATGAATTTCACATGTCTAGACGTGAAATAAAAAATGATTTGGACAATATCTGACATATTTTGAAATTTGTCAAAATTCTGTCTTTTGTCCTGACCCCGGACCTGATGTGAAAACTAAGAAAAACTGCAAGTAACTAAAACAAATCAAACCAATTTTTTTACACTTTTTTGCCCTAGTTCATGCATTTCACATGTCTAGAAGTGAAATAAAAAATGATTTGGACAATATCTGACATATTTTGAAATTTGTCAAAAATCTGTCTTTTATCCTGACCCCGGACCTTATGTGAAAACTAAGAAAAACTGCAAGGTACTAAAAAAAAATCAAACCAATTTTTTCACACTTTCTTGCCCTAGTTCATGCATTTCACATGTCTAGAAATTAAATAAAAAATGATTTGGACAATATCTGACAGATTTTGAAATTTGTCAGAAATCTGTCTTTTGTCCTGACCCCGGACCTTATGTGAAAACTAAGAAAAACTGAAAAGTACTAAAAAAAATCAGACCAATTTTTATTCACTTTTTTTGCCCTAGTTCATGCATTTCACATGTCTAGAAATGAAATAAAAAATGATTTGGACAATATCTGACAGATTTTGAAATTTGTCAAAAATCTGTCTTTTGTCCTGACCTTGGACCTTATGTGAAAACTAAGAAAAACTGAAAGGTACTAAAAAAAATCAAACCAATATTTTTACACTTTTTTGCCCTAGTTCATGCATTTCACATGTCTAGAAGTGAAATAAAAAATAATTTGGACAATATCTGACAGATTTTGATATTTGTCAAAAATCTGTCTTTTGTCCTGACCCCGGACCTTATGTGAAAACTAAGAAAAACTGAAAAGTACTAAAAAAAAAATCAAATCAATTTTGTTACACTTTTTTGCACTAGTTCATGCATTTCACATGTCTAGACGTGAAATAAAAAATAATTTGGACAATATCTGACATATTTTGAAATTTGTCAAAAATCTGTCTTTTGTCCTGACCCCGGACCTTATGTGAAAACTAAGAAAAACTGAAAAGTACTAAAAAAAATCAAACCAATTTTGTTACACTTTTTTGCACTAGTTCATGCATTTCACATGTCTAGACGTGAAATAAAAAATTATTTGGACAATATCTGACATATTTTGAAATTTGTCAAAAATCTGTCTTTTGTCCTGACCCCGGACCTTATGTGAAAACTAAAAAAAACTGAAAGGTACTAAAAAAAATCAAACCAATTTTTTTACACTTTTTTGCCCTAGTTCATGCATTTCACATGTCTATTAGTGAAATAAAAAATGATTTGGACAATATCTGACATATTTTGAAATTTGTCAAAATTCTGTCTTTTGTCCTGACCCCGGACCTGATGTGAAAACTAAGAAAAACTGCAAGTAACTAAAACAAATCAAACCAATTTTTTTACACTTTTTTGCCCTAGTTCATGCATTTCACATGTCTAGAAGTGAAATAAAAAATGATTTGGACAATATCTGACATGTTTTGAAATTTGTCAAAAATCTGTCTTTTATCCTGACCCCGGACCTTATGTGAAAACTAAGAAAAACTGCAAGGTACTAAAAAAAAATCAAACCAATTTTTTCACACTTTCTTGCCCTAGTTCATGCATTTCACATGTCTAGAAATTAAATAAAAAATGATTTGGACAATATCTGACAGATTTTGAAATTTGTCAAAAATCTGTCTTTTGTCCTGACCTTGGACCTTATGTGAAAACTAAGAAAAACTGAAAGGTACTAAAAAAAATCAAACCAATATTTTTACACTTTTTTGCCCTAGTTCATGCATTTCACATGTCTAGAAGTGAAATAAAAAATCATTTGGACAATATCTGACAGATTTTGAAATTTGTCAAAAATCTGTCTTTTGTCCTGACCCCGGACCTTATGTGAAAACTAAGAAAAACTGAAAAGTACTAAAAAAAAAATCAAATCAATTTTGTTACACTTTTTTGCACTAGTTCATGCATTTCACATGTCTAGACGTGAAATAAAAAATAATTTGGACAATATCTGACATATTTTGAAATTTGTCAAAAATCTGTCTTTTGTCCTGACCCCGGACCTTATGTGAAAACTAAGAAAAACTGAAAAGTACTAAAAAAAATCAAACCAATTTTGTTACACTTTTTTGCACTAGTTCATGCATTTCACATGTCTAGACGTGAAATAAAAAATTATTTGGACAATATCTGACATATTTTGAAATTTGTCAAAAATCTGTCTTTTGTCCTGACCCCGGACCTTATGTGAAAACTAAAAAAAACTGAAAGGTACTAAAAAAAATCAAACCAATTTTTTTACACTTTTTTGCCCTAGTTCATGCATTTCACATGTCTATTAGTGAAATAAAAAATGATTTGGACAATATCTGACATATTTTGAAATTTGTCAAAATTCTGTCTTTTGTCCTGACCCCGGACCTGATGTGAAAACTAAGAAAAACTGCAAGTAACTAAAACAAATCAAACCAATTTTTTTACACTTTTTTGCCCTAGTTCATGCATTTCACATGTCTAGAAGTGAAATAAAAAATGATTTGGACAATATCTGACATATTTTGAAATTTGTCAAAAATCTGTCTTTTATCCTGACCCCGGGCCTTATGTGAAAACTAAGAAAAACTGCAAGGTACTAAAAAAAAATCAAACCAATTTTTTCACACTTTCTTGCCCTAGTTCATGCATTTCACATGTCTAGAAATTAAATAAAAAATGATTTGGACAATATCTGACATATTTTGAAATTTGTCAAAAATCTGTCTTTTGTCCTGACCCCGGACCTTATGTGAAAACTAAGAAAAACTGAAAAGTACTAAAAAAAATCAAACCAATTTTGTTACACTTTTTTGCACTAGTTCATGCATTTCACATGTCTAGACGTGAAATAAAAAATTATTTGGACAATATCTGACATATTTTGAAATTTGTCAAAAATCTGTCTTTTGTCCTGACCCCGGACCTTATGTGAAAACTAAAAAAAACTGAAAGGTACTAAAAAAAATCAAACCAATTTTTTTACACTTTTTTGCCCTAGTTCATGCATTTCACATGTCTATTAGTGAAATAAAAAATGATTTGGACAATATCTGACATATTTTGAAATTTGTCAAAATTCTGTCTTTTGTCCTGACCCCGGACCTGATGTGAAAACTAAGAAAAACTGCAAGTAACTAAAACAAATCAAACCAATTTTTTTACACTTTTTTGCCCTAGTTCATGCATTTCACATGTCTAGAAGTGAAATAAAAAATGATTTGGACAATATCTGACATATTTTGAAATTTGTCAAAAATCTGTCTTTTATCCTGACCCCGGACCTTATGTGAAAACTAAGAAAAACTGCAAGGTACTAAAAAAAAATCAAACCAATTTTTTCACACTTTCTTGCCCTAGTTCATGCATTTCACATGTCTAGAAATTAAATAAAAAATGATTTGGACAATATCTGACAGATTTTGAAATTTGTCAGAAATCTGTCTTTTGTCCTGACCCCGGACCTTATGTGAAAACTAAGAAAAACTGAAAAGTACTAAAAAAAATCAGACCAATTTTTATTCACTTTTTTTGCCCTAGTTCATGCATTTCACATGTCTAGAAATGAAATAAAAAATGATTTGGACAATATCTGACAGATTTTGAAATTTGTCAAAAATCTGTCTTTTGTCCTGACCTTGGACCTTATGTGAAAACTAAGAAAAACTGAAAGGTACTAAAAAAAATCAGACCAATATTTTTACACTTTTTTGCCCTAGTTCATGCATTTCACATGTCTAGAAGTGAAATAAAAAATCATTTGGACAATATCTGACAGATTTTGAAATTTGTCAAAAATCTGTCTTTTGTCCTGACCCCGGACCTTACGTGAAAACTAAGAAAAACTGAAAAGTACTAAAAAAATTCAGACCATTTTTTTTTCACTTTTTTTGCCCTAGTTCATGCATTTCACATGTCTAGAAATGAAATAAAAAATGATTTGGACAATATCTGACAGATTTTGAAATTTGTCAAAAATCTGTCTTTTGTCCTGACCCCGGACCTTATGTGAAAACTAAGAAAAACTGAAAAGTACTAAAAAAAATCAGACCAATTTTTTTTCACTTTTTTTGCCCTAGTTCATGCATTTCACATGTCTAGAAGTGAAATAAAAAATAATTTGGACAATATCTGACAGATTTTGATATTTGTCAAAAATCTGTCTTTTGTCCTGACCCCGGACCTTATGTGAAAACTAAGAAAAACTGAAAAGTACTAAAAAAAATCAGACCAATTTTTTTTCACTTTTTTTGCCCTAGTTCATGCATTTCACATGTCTAGAAGTGAAATAAAAAATAATTTGGACAATATCTGACAGATTTTGATATTTGTCAAAAATCTGTCTTTTGTCCTGACCCCGGACCTTATGTGAAAACTAAGAAAAACTGAAAGGTACTAAAAAAAATCAGACCAATATTTTTACACTTTTTTGCCCTAGTTCATGCATTTCACATGTCTAGAATGGAAATAAAAAATCATTTGGACAATATCTGACAGATTTTGAAATTTGTCAAAAATCTGTCTTTTGTCCTGACCCCGGACCTTACGTGAAAACTAAGAAAAACTGAAAAGTACTAAAAAAATTCAGACCATTTTTTTTTCACTTTTTTTGCCCTAGTTCATGCATTTCACATGTCTAGAAATGAAATAAAAAATGATTTGGACAATATCTGACAGATTTTGAAATTTGTCAAAAATCTGTCTTTTGTCCTGACCCCGGACCTTATGTGAAAACTAAGAAAAACTGAAAAGTACTAAAAAAAATCAGACCAATTTTTTTTCACTTTTTTTGCCCTAGTTCATGCATTTCACATGTCTAGAAGTGAAATAAAAAATAATTTGGACAATATCTGACAGATTTTGATATTTGTCAAAAATCTGTCTTTTGTCCTGACCCCGGACCTTATGTGAAAACTAAGAAAAACTGAAAAGTACTAAAAAAAATCAGACCAATTTTTTTTCACTTTTTTTGCCCTAGTTCATGCATTTCACATGTCTAGAAGTGAAATAAAAAATAATTTGGACAATATCTGACAGATTTTGATATTTGTCAAAAATCTGTCTTTTGTCCTGACCCCGGACCTTATGTGAAAACTAAGAAAAACTGAAAAGTACTAAAAAAAAATCAAATCAATTTTGTTACACTTTTTTGCACTAGTTCATGCATTTCACATGTCTAGACGTGAAATAAAAAATAATTTGGACAATATCTGACATATTTTGAAATTTGTCAAAAATCTGTCTTTTGTCCTGACCCCGGACCTTATGTGAAAACTAAGAAAAACTGAAAAGTACTAAAAAAAATCAAACCAATTTTGTTACACTTTTTTGCACTAGTTCATGCATTTCACATGTCTAGACGTGAAATAAAAAATGATTTGGACAATATCTGACATATTTTGAAATTTGTCAAAATTCTGTCTTTTGTCCTGACCCCGGACCTGATGTGAAAACTAAGAAAAACTGCAAGTAACTAAAACAAATCAAACCAATTTTTTTACACTTTTTTGCCCTAGTTCATGCATTTCACATGTCTAGAAGTGAAATAAAAAATGATTTGGACAATATCTGACATATTTTGAAATTTGTCAAAAATCTGTCTTTTATCCTGACCCCGGACCTTATGTGAAAACTAAGAAAAACTGCAAGGTAATAAAAAAAAATCAAACCAATTTTTTCACACTTTCTTGCCCTAGTTCATGCATTTCACATGTCTAGAAATTAAATAAAAAATGATTTGGACAATATCTGACAGATTTTGAAATTTGTCAGAAATCTGACTTTTGTCCTGACCCCGGACCTTATGTGAAAACTAAGAAAAACTGAAAAGTACTAAAAAAAATCAGACCAATTTTTATTCACTTTTTTTGCCCTAGTTCATGCATTTCACATGTCTAGAAATGAAAAAAAAAATGATTTGGACAATATCTGACAGATTTTGAAATTTGTCAAAAATCTGTCTTTTGTCCTGACCTTGGACCTTATGTGAAAACTAAGAAAAACTGAAAGGTACTAAAAAAAATCAAACCAATATTTTTACACTTTTTTGCCCTAGTTCATGCATTTCACATGTCTAGAAGTGAAATAAAAAATCATTTGGACAATATCTGACAGATTTTGAAATTTGTCAAAAATCTGTCTTTTGTCCTGACCCCGGACCTTACGTGAAAACTAAGAAAAACTGAAAAGTACTAAAAAAATTCAGACCATTTTTTTTTCACTTTTTTTGCCCTAGTTCATGCATTTCACATGTCTAGAAATGAAATAAAAAATGATTTGGACAATATCTGACAGATTTTGAAATTTGTCAAAAATCTGTCTTTTGTCCTGACCCCGGACCTTATGTGAAAACTAAGAAAAACTGAAAAGTACTAAAAAAAATCAGACCAATTTTTTTTCACTTTTTTTGCCCTAGTTCATGCATTTCACATGTCTAGAAGTGAAATAAAAAATAATTTGGACAATATCTGACAGATTTTGATATTTGTCAAAAATCTGTCTTTTGTCCTGACCCCGGACCTTATGTGAAAACTAAGAAAAACTGAAAAGTACTAAAAAAAATCAGACCAATTTTTTTTCACTTTTTTTGCCCTAGTTCATGCATTTCACATGTCTAGAAGTGAAATAAAAAATAATTTGGACAATATCTGACAGATTTTGATATTTGTCAAAAATCTGTCTTTTGTCCTGACCCCGGACCTTATGTGAAAACTAAGAAAAACTGAAAAGTACTAAAAAAAAATCAAACCAATTTTGTTACACTTTTTTGCACTAGTTCATGCATTTCACATGTCTAGACGTGAAATAAAAAATAATTTGGACAATATCTGACAGATTTTGAAATTTGTCAAAAATCTGTCTTTTGTCCTGACCCCGGACCTTATGTGAAAACTAAGAAAAACTGAAAAGTACTAAAAAAAAATCAAACCAATTTTGTTACACTTTTTTGCACTAGTTCATGCATTTCACATGTCTAGAAGTGAAATAAAAAATAATTTGGACAATATCTGACAGATTTTGATATTTGTCAAAAATCTGTCTTTTGTCCTGACCCCGGACCTTATGTGAAAACTAAGAAAAACTGAAAAGTACTAAAAAAAAATCAATCAATTTTGTTACACTTTTTTGCACTAGTTCATGCATTTCACATGTCTAGACGTGAAATAAAAAATAATTTGGACAATATCTGACATATTTTGAAATTTGTCAAAAATCTGTCTTTTGTCCTGACCCCGGACCTTGTGTGAAAACTAAAAAAAACTGAAAAGTACTAAAAAAAAATCAAATCAATTTTGTTACACTTTTTTGCACTAGTTCATGCATTTCACATGTCTAGACGTGAAATAAAAAATAATTTGGACAATATCTGACATATTTTGAAATTTGTCAAAAATCTGTCTTTTATCCTGACCCCGGACCTTATGTGAAAACTAAGAAAAACTGAAAAGTACTAAAAAAAAATCAAACCAATTTTGTTACACTTTTTTGCACTAGTTCATGCATTTCACATGTCTAGACGTGAAATAAAAAATAATTTGGACAATATCTGACAGATTTTGAAATTTGTCAAAAATCTGTCTTTTGTCCTGACCCCGGACCTTATGTGAAAACTAAGAAAAACTGAAAAGTACTAAAAAAAAATCAATCAATTTTGTTACACTTTTTTGCACTAGTTCATGCATTTCACATGTCTAGACGTGAAATAAAAAATAATTTGGACAATATCTGACATATTTTGAAATTTGTCAAAAATCTGTCTTTTGTCCTGACCCCGGACCTTATGTGAAAACTAAGAAAAACTGAAAAGTACTAAAAAAAAATCAAACCAATTTTGTTACACTTTTTTGCACTAGTTCATGCATTTCACATGTCTAGACGTGAAATAAAAAATAATTTGGACAATATCTGACATATTTTGAAATTTGTCAAAAATCTGTCTTTTGTCATGACCCCGGACCTTATGTGAAAACTAAGAAAAACTGAAAAGTACTAAAAAAAAATCAAACCAATTTTGTTACACTTTTTTGCACTAGTTCATGCATTTCACATGTCTAGACGTGAAATAAAAAATAATTTGGACAATATCTGACATATTTTGAAATTTGTCAAAAATCTGTCTTTTGTCCTGACCCCGGACCTTGTGTGAAAACTAAAAAAAACTGAAAAGTACTAAAAAAAATCAAATCAATTTTGTTACACTTTTTTGCACTAGTTCATGCATTTCACATGTCTAGACGTGAAATAAAAAATAATTTGGACAATATCTGACATATTTTGAAATTTGTCAAAAATCTGTCTTTTATCCTGACCCCGGACCTTATGTGAAAACTAAGAAAAACTGCAAGGTACTAAAAAAAATCAAACCAATTTTTTCACACTTTCTTGCCCTAGTTCATGCATTTCACATGTCTAGAAATTAAATAAAAAATGATTTGGACAATATCTGACAGATTTTGAAATTTGTCAGAAATCTGTCTTTTGTCCTGACCCCGGACCTTATGTGAAAACTAAGAAAAACTGAAAAGTACTAAAAAAAATCAGACCAATTTTTATTCACTTTTTTTGCCCTAGTTCATGCATTTCACATGTCTAGAAATGAAATAAAAAATGATTTGGACAATATCTGACAGATTTTGAAATTTGTCAAAAATCTGTCTTTTGTCCTGACCCCGGACCTTATGTGAAAACTAAGAAAAACTGAAAAGTACTAAAAAAAATCAGACCAATTTTTATTCACTTTTTTTGCCCTAGTTCATGCATTTCACATGTCTAGAAATGAAATAAAAAATGATTTGGACAATATCTGACAGATTTTGAAATTTGTCAAAAATCTGTCTTTTGTCCTGACCCCGGACCTTATGTGAAAACTAAGAAAAACTGAAAGGTACTAAAAAAAATCAAACCAATATTTTTACACTTTTTTGCCCTAGTTCATGCATTTCACATGTCTAGAAGTGAAATAAAAAATCATTTGGACAATATCTGACAGATTTTGAAATTTGTCAAAAATCTGTCTTTTGTCCTGACCCCGGACCTTACGTGAAAACTAAGAAAAACTGAAAAGTACTAAAAAAATTCAGACCATTTTTTTTTCACTTTTTTTGCCCTAGTTCATGCATTTCACATGTCTAGAAATGAAATAAAAAATGATTTGGACAATATCTGACAGATTTTGAAATTTGTCAAAAATCTGTCTTTTGTCCTGACCCCGGACCTTATGTGAAAACTAAGAAAAACTGAAAAGTACTAAAAAAAATCAGACCAATTTTTTTTCACTTTTTTTGCCCTAGTTCATGCATTTCACATGTCTAGAAATGAAATAAAAAATGATTTGGACAATATCTGACAGATTTTGAAATTTGTCAAAAATCTGTCTTTTGTCCTGACCCCGGACCTTATGTGAAAACTAAGAAAAACTGAAAGGTACTAAAAAAAATCAAACCAATTTTTTTACACTTTTTTGCCCTGGTTCATGCATTTCACATGTCTAGAAGTGAAATAAAAAATGATTTGGACAATATCTGACAGATTTTGAAATTTGTCAAAAATCTGTCTTTTGTCCTGACCCCGGACCTTATGTGAAAACTAAGAAAAACTGAAAAGTACTAAAAAAAAATCAAACCAATTTTGTTACACTTTTTTGCACTAGTTCATGCATTTCACATGTCTAGACGTGAAATAAAAAATAATTTGGACAATATCTGACATATTTTGAAATTTGTCAAAAATCTGTCTTTTGTCCTGACCCCGGACCTTGTGTGAAAACTAAAAAAAACTGAAAAGTACTAAAAAAAAATCAAATCAATTTTGTTACACTTTTTTGCACTAGTTCATGCATTTCACATGTCTAGACGTGAAATAAAAAATAATTTGGACAATATCTGACATATTTTGAAATTTGTCAAAAATCTGTCTTTTATCCTGACCCCGGACCTTATGTGAAAACTAAGAAAAACTGCAAGGTACTAAAAAAAAATCAAACCAATTTTTTCACACTTTCTTGCCCTAGTTCATCTATTTCACATGTCTAGAAATTAAATAAAAAATGATTTGGACAATATCTGACAGATTTTGAAATTGGTCAGAAATCTGTCTTTTGTCCTGACCCCGGACCTTATGTGAAAACTAAGAAAAACTGAAAAGTACTAAAAAAAATCAGACCAATTTTTATTCACTTTTTTTGCCCTAGTTCATGCATTTCACATGTCTAGAAATTAAATAAAAAATTATTTGGACAATATCTGACAGATTTTGAAATTTGTCAAAAATCTGTCTTTTATCCTGACCCCGGACCTTATGTGAAAACTAAGAAAAACTGAAAAGTACTAAAAAAAATCAGACCAATTTTTTTTCACTTTTTTTGCCCTAGTTCATGCATTTCACATGTCTAGAAGTGAAATAAAAAATAATTTGGACAATATCTGAGAGATTTTGAAATTTGTCAAAAATCTGTCTTTTATCCTGACCCCGGACCTTATGTGAAAACTAAGAAAAACTGAAAAGTACTAAAAAAAATCAAACCAATTTTGTTACACTTTTTTGCACTAGTTCATGCATTTCACATGTCTAGAAATGAAATAAAAAATGATTTGGACAATATCTGACAGATTTTGAAATTTGTCAAAAATCTGTCTTTTGTCCTGACCCCGGACCTTATGTGAAAACTAAGAAAAACTGAAAAGTACTAAAAAAAAATCAGACCAATTTGTTTTCACTTTTTTTGCCCTAGTTCATGCATTTCACATGTCTAGAAGTAAAATAAAAAATTATTTGGACAATATCTGAGAGATTTTGAAATTTGTCAAAAATCTGTCTTTTGTCCTGACCCCGGACCTTATGTGAAAACTAAGAAAAACTGAAAGGTACTAAAAAAAATCAAACCAATTTTTTTACACTTTTTTGCCCTGGTTCATGCATTTCACATGTCTAGAAGTGAAATAAAAAATGATTTGGACAATATCTGACAGATTTTGAAATTTGTCAAAAATCTGTCTTTTGTCCTGACCCCGGACCTTATGTGAAAACTAAGAAAAACTGAAAAGTACTAAAAAAAAATCAAACCAATTTTGTTACACTTTTTTGCACTAGTTCATGCATTTCACATGTCTAGACGTGAAATAAAAAATAATTTGGACAATATCTGACATATTTTGAAATTTGTCAAAAATCTGTCTTTTGTCCTGACCCCGGACCTTGTGTGAAAACTAAAAAAAACTGAAAAGTACTAAAAAAAAATCAAATCAATTTTGTTACACTTTTTTGCACTAGTTCATGCATTTCACATGTCTAGACGTGAAATAAAAAATAATTTGGACAATATCTGACATATTTTGAAATTTGTCAAAAATCTGTCTTTTATCCTGACCCCGGACCTTATGTGAAAACTAAGAAAAACTGCAAGGTACTAAAAAAAAATCAAACCAATTTTTTCACACTTTCTTGCCCTAGTTCATCTATTTCACATGTCTAGAAATTAAATAAAAAATGATTTGGACAATATCTGACAGATTTTGAAATTGGTCAGAAATCTGTCTTTTGTCCTGACCCCGGACCTTATGTGAAAACTAAGAAAAACTGAAAAGTACTAAAAAAAATCAGACCAATTTTTATTCACTTTTTTTGCCCTAGTTCATGCATTTCACATGTCTAGAAATTAAATAAAAAATTATTTGGACAATATCTGACAGATTTTGAAATTTGTCAAAAATCTGTCTTTTATCCTGACCCCGGACCTTATGTGAAAACTAAGAAAAACTGAAAAGTACTAAAAAAAATCAGACCAATTTTTTTTCACTTTTTTTGCCCTAGTTCATGCATTTCACATGTCTAGAAGTGAAATAAAAAATAATTTGGACAATATCTGAGAGATTTTGAAATTTGTCAAAAATCTGTCTTTTATCCTGACCCCGGACCTTATGTGAAAACTAAGAAAAACTGAAAAGTACTAAAAAAAATCAAACCAATTTTGTTACACTTTTTTGCACTAGTTCATGCATTTCACATGTCTAGAAATGAAATAAAAAATGATTTGGACAATATCTGACAGATTTTGAAATTTGTCAAAAATCTGTCTTTTGTCCTGACCCCGGACCTTATGTGAAAACTAAGAAAAACTGAAAAGTACTAAAAAAAAATCAGACCAATTTGTTTTCACTTTTTTTGCCCTAGTTCATGCATTTCACATGTCTAGAAGTAAAATAAAAAATTATTTGGACAATATCTGAGAGATTTTGAAATTTGTCAAAAATCTGTCTTTTGTCCTGACCCCGGACCTTATGTGAAAACTAAGAAAAACTGAAAGGTACTACAAAAAATCAAACCAATTTTTTTACACTTTTTTGCCCTAGTTCATGCATTTCACATGTCTAGAAGTGAAATAAAAAATGATTTGGACAATATCTGACAGATTTTGAAATTTGTCAAAAATCTGTCTTTTGTCCTGACCCCGGACCTTATGTGAAAACTAAGAAAAACTGAAAAGTACTAAAAAATATCAAACCAATTTTGTTACACTTTTTTGCACTAGTTCATGCATTTCACATGTCTAGACGTGAAATAAAAAATAATTTGGACAATATCTGACAGATTTTATAATTTGTCAAAAATCTGTCTTTTGTCCTGACCCCGGACCTTACGTGAAAACTAAGAAAAACTGAAAAGTACTAAAAAAAATCAGACCAATTTTTTTTCGCTTTTTTTGCCTTAGTTCATGCATTTCACATGTCTAGAAATGAAATAAAAAATGATTTGGACAATATCTGACAGATTTTGAAATTTGTCAAAAATCTGTCTTTTATCCTGACCCCGGACCTTATGTGAAAACTAAGAAAAACTGAAAAGTACTAAAAAAAATCAAACCAATTTTGTTACACTTTTTTGCACTAGTTCATGCATTTCACATGTCTAGAAATGAAATAAAAAATGATTTGGACAATATCTGAGAGATTTTGAAATTTGTCAAAAATCTGTCTTTTATCCTGACCCCGGACCTTATGTGAAAACTAAGAAAAACTGAAAAGTACTAAAAAAAATCAAACCAATTTTGTTACACTTTTTTGCCCTAGTTCATGCATTTCACATGTCTAGAAATTAAATAAAAAATGATTTGGACAATATCTGACAGATTTTGAAATTTGTCAAAAATCTGTCTTTTGTCCTGACCCCGGACCTTATGTGAAAACTAAGAAAAACTGAAAAGTACTAAAAAAAAATCAAACCAATTTTTTCACACTTTTTTGCACTAGTTCATGCATTTCACATGTCTAGAAATGAAATAAAAAATGATTTGGACAATATCTGACAGATTTTGAAATTTGTCAAAAATCTGTCTTTTATCCTGACCCCGGACCATATGTGAAAACTAAGAAAAACTGAAAAGTACTAAAAAAAATCAAACCAATTTTGTTACACTTTTTTGCACTAGTTCATGCATTTCACATGTCTAGAAATGAAATAAAAAATGATTTGGACAATATCTGACAGATTTTGAAATTTGTCAAAAATCTGTCTTTTGTCCTGACCCCGGACCTTATGTGAAAACTAAGAAAAACTGAAAGGTACTAAAAAAAATCAAACCAATTTTTTTTACACTTTTTTGCCCTAGTTCATGCATTTCACATGTCTAGAAGTGAAATAAAAAATGATTTGGACAATATCTGACATATTTTGAAATTTGTAAAAAATCTGTCTTTTGTCCTGACCCCGGACCTTGTGTGAAAACTAAAAAAAACTGAAAAGTACTAAAAAAAAATCAAATCAATTTTGTTACACTTTTTTGCACTAGTTCATGCATTTCACATGTCTAGACGTGAAATAAAAAATAATTTGGACAATATCTGACATATTTTGAAATTTGTCAAAAATCTGTCTTTTATCCTGACCCCGGACCTTATGTGAAAACTAAGAAAAACTGCAAGGTACTAAAAAAAAATCAAACCAATTTTTTCACACTTTCTTGCCCTAGTTCATCTATTTCACATGTCTAGAAATTAAATAAAAAATGATTTGGACAATATCTGACAGATTTTGAAATTGGTCAGAAATCTGTCTTTTGTCCTGACCCCGGACCTTATGTGAAAACTAAGAAAAACTGAAAAGTACTAAAAAAAATCAGACCAATTTTTATTCACTTTTTTTGCCCTAGTTCATGCATTTCACATGTCTAGAAATTAAATAAAAAATTATTTGGACAATATCTGACAGATTTAGAAATTTGTCAAAAATCTGTCTTTTATCCTGACCCCGGACCTTATGTGAAAACTAAGAAAAACTGAAAAGTACTAAAAAAAATCAGACCAATTTTTTTTCACTTTTTTTGCCCTAGTTCATGCATTTCACATGTCTAGAAGTGAAATAAAAAATAATTTGGACAATATCTGAGAGATTTTGAAATTTGTCAAAAATCTGTCTTTTATCCTGACCCCGGACCTTATGTGAAAACTAAGAAAAACTGAAAAGTACTAAAAAAAAATCAGACCAATTTGTTTTCACTTTTTTTGCCCTAGTTCATGCATTTCACATGTCTAGAAGTAAAATAAAAAATGATTTGGACAATATCTGAGAGATTTTGAAATTTGTCAAAAATCTGTCTTTTGTCCTGACCCCGGACCTTATGTGAAAACTAAGAAAAACTGAAAGGTACTACAAAAAATCAAACCAATTTTTTTACACTTTTTTGCCCTAGTTCATGCATTTCACATGTCTAGAAGTGAAATAAAAAATGATTTGGACAATATCTGACAGATTTTGAAATTTGTCAAAAATCTGTCTTTTGTCCTGACCCCGGACCTTATGTGAAAACTAAGAAAAACTGAAAAGTACTAAAAAATATCAAACCAATTTTGTTACACTTTTTTGCACTAGTTCATGCATTTCACATGTCTAGACGTGAAATAAAAAATAATTTGGACAATATCTGACAGATTTTATAATTTGTCAAAAATCTGTCTTTTGTCCTGACCCCGGACCTTACGTGAAAACTAAGAAAAACTGAAAAGTACTAAAAAAAATCAGACCAATTTTTTTTCGCTTTTTTTGCCTTAGTTCATGCATTTCACATGTCTAGAAATGAAATAAAAAATGATTTGGACAATATCTGACAGATTTTGAAATTTGTCAAAAATCTGTCTTTTATCCTGACCCCGGACCTTATGTGAAAACTAAGAAAAACTGAAAAGTACTAAAAAAAATCAAACCAATTTTGTTACACTTTTTTGCACTAGTTCATGCATTTCACATGTCTAGAAATGAAATAAAAAATGATTTGGACAATATCTGAGAGATTTTGAAATTTGTCAAAAATCTGTCTTTTATCCTGACCCCGGACCTTATGTGAAAACTAAGAAAAACTGAAAAGTACTAAAAAATCAAACCAATTTTGTTACACTTTTTTGCACTAGTTCATGCATTTCACATGTCTAGAAATGAAATAAAAAATGATTTGGACAATATCTGACAGATTTTGAAATTTGTCAAAAATCTGTCTTTTGTCCTGACCCCGGACCTTATGTGAAAACTAAGAAAAACTGCAAGGTACTAAAAAAAAATCAAACCAATTTTTTTACACTTTTTTGCCCTAGTTCATGCATTTCACATGTCTATAAGTGAAATAAAAAATGATTTGGACAATATCTGACAGATTTTGAAATTTGTCAAAAATCTATCTTTTGTCCTGACCCCGGACCTTATGTGAAAACTAAGAAAAACTGCAAGGTACTAAAAAAAATCAAACCAATTTTTTTACACTTTTTTGCCCTAGTTCATGCATTTCACATGTCTAGAAGTGAAATAAAAAATGATTTGGACAATATCTGACATATTTTGAAATTTGTCAAAAATCCGTCTTTTGTCCTGACCCCAGACCTTATGTGAAAACTAAGAAAAACTGAAAAGTACTAAAAAAAATCAAACCAATTTTTTCACACTTTTTTGCCCTAGTTCATGCATTTCACATGTCTATAAGTGAAATAAAAAATAATTTGGACAATATCTGAGAGATTTTGAAATTTGTCAAAAATCTGTCTTTTATCCTGACCCCGGACCTTATGTGAAAACTAAAAAAAATGAAAGGTACTAAAAAAATCAAATCAATTTTTTTACACTTTTTTGCACTAGTTCATGCATTTCACATGTCTAGAAGTGAAATAAAAAATAATTTGGACAATATCTGACATATTTTGAAATTTGTCAAAATTCTGTCTTTTGTCCTGACCCCGGACCTTATGTGAAAACTAAGAAAAACTGAAAAGTACTAAAAAAAAATCAAACCAATTGTGTTACACTTTTTTGCACTAGTTCATGCATTTCACATGTCTATAAGTGAAATAAAAAATAATTTGGACAATATCTGAGAGATTTTGAAATTTGTCAAAAATCTGTCTTTTATCCTGACCCCGGACCTTATGTGAAAACTAAGAAAAACTGAAAAGTACTAAAAAAAATCAAACCAATTTTGTTACACTTTTTTTGCCCTAGTTCATGCATTTCACATGTCTAGAAGTGAAATAAAAAATTATTTGGACAATATCTGACAGATTTTGAAATTTGTCAAAAATCTGTCTTTTGTCCTGACCCCGGACCTTATGTGAAAACTAAGAAAAACTGAAAAGTACTAAAAAAAATCAAATCAATTTTGTTACACTTTTTTGCACTAGTTCATGCATTTCACATGTCTAGACGTGAAATAAAAAATAATTTGGACAATATCTGACATATTTTGAAATTTGTCAAAAATCTGTCTTTTGTCCTGACCCCGGACCTTATGTGAAAACTAAGAAAAACTGAAAAGTACTAAAAAATCAAACCAATTTTGTTACACTTTTTTGCACTAGTTCATGCATTTCACATGTCTAGAAATGAAATAAAAAATGATTTGGACAATATCTGACAGATTTTGAAATTTGTCAAAAATCTGTCTTTTGTCCTGACCCCGGACCTTATGTGAAAACTAAGAAAAACTGAAAAGTACTAAAAAAAAATCAAATCAATTTTGTTACACTTTTTTGCACTAGTTCATGCATTTCACATGTCTAGAAGTGAAATAAAAAATAATTTGGACAATATCTGACATATTTTGAAATTTGTCAAAAATCTGTCTTTTGTCCTGACCCCGGACCTTATGTGAAAACTAAGAAAAACTGCAAGGTACTAAAAAAAAATCAAACCAATTTTTTTACACTTTTTTGCCCTAGTTCATGCATTTCACATGTCTATAAGTGAAATAAAAAATGATTTGGACAATATCTGACAGATTTTGAAATTTGTCAAAAATCTATCTTTTGTCCTGACCCCGGACCTTATGTGAAAACTAAGAAAAACTGAAAGGTACTAAAAAAAATCAAACCAATTTTTTTACACTTTTTTGCCCTAGTTCATGCATTTCACATGTCTAGAAGTGAAATAAAAAATGATTTGGACAATATCTGACAGATTTTGAAATTTGTCAAAAATCTGTCTTTTGTCCTGACCCCGGACCTTATGTGAAAACTAAGAAAAACTGCAAGGTACTAAAAAAAATCAAACCAATTTTTTTACACTTTTTTGCCCTAGTTCATGCATTTCACATGTCTATAAGTGAAATAAAAAATGATTTGGACAATATCTGACATATTTTGAAATTTGTCAAAAATCCGTCTTTTGTCCTGACCCCAGACCTTATGTGAAAACTAAGAAAAACTGAAAAGTACTAAAAAAAATCAAACCAATTTTTTCACACTTTTTTGCCCTAGTTCATGCATTTCACATGTCTATAAGTGAAATAAAAAATAATTTGGACAATATCTGAGAGATTTTGAAATTTGTCAAAAATCTGTCTTTTATCCTGACCCCGGACCTTATGTGAAAACTAAAAAAAACTGAAAGGTACTAAAAAAATCAAATCAATTTTTTTACACTTTTTTGCACTAGTTCATGCATTTCACATGTCTAGAAGTGAAATAAAAAATAATTTGGACAATATCTGACATATTTTGAAATTTGTCAAAATTCTGTCTTTTGTCCTGACCCCGGACCTTATGTGAAAACTAAGAAAAACTGAAAAGTACTAAAAAAAAATCAAACCAATTGTGTTACACTTTTTTGCACTAGTTCATGCATTTCACATGTCTATAAGTGAAATAAAAAATAATTTGGACAATATCTGAGAGATTTTGAAATTTGTCAAAAATCTGTCTTTTATCCTGACCCCGGACCTTATGTGAAAACTAAGAAAAACTGAAAAGTACTAAAAAAAATCAAACCAATTTTGTTACACTTTTTTTGCCCTAGTTCATGCATTTCACATGTCTAGAAGTGAAATAAAAAATTATTTGGACAATATCTGACAGATTTTGAAATTTGTCAAAAATCTGTCTTTTGTCCTGACCCCGGACCTTATGTGAAAACTAAGAAAAACTGAAAAGTACTAAAAAAAAATCAAATCAATTTTGTTACACTTTTTTGCACTAGTTCATGCATTTCACATGTCTAGAAGTGAAATAAAAAATGATTTGGACAATATCTGACAGATTTTGAAATTTGTCAAAAATCTGTCTTTTGTCCTGAACCCGGACCATATGTGAAAACTAAGAAAAACTGAAAAGTACTAAAAAAAATCAGACCAATTTTTTTTCACTTTTTTTGCCCTAGTTCATGCATTTCACATGTCTAGAAGTGAAATAAAAAATGATTTGGACAATATCTGACAGATTTTGAAATTTGTCAAAAATCTGTCTTTTGTCCTGACCCCGGACCTTATGTGAAAACTAAGAAAAACTGCAAGGTACTAAAAAAAATCAAACCAATTTTTTTACACTTTTTTGCCCTAGTTCATGCATTTCACATGTCTATAAGTGAAATAAAAAATGATTTGGACAATATCTGACATATTTTGAAATTTGTCAAAAATCCGTCTTTTGTCCTGACCCCAGACCTTATGTGAAAACTAAGAAAAACTGAAAAGTACTAAAAAAAATCAAACCAATTTTTTCACACTTTTTTGCCCTAGTTCATGCATTTCACATGTCTATAAGTGAAATAAAAAATAATTTGGACAATATCTGAGAGATTTTGAAATTTGTCAAAAATCTGTCTTTTATCCTGACCCCGGACCTTATGTGAAAACTAAAAAAAACTGAAAGGTACTAAAAAAATCAAATCAATTTTTTTACACTTTTTTGCACTAGTTCATGCATTTCACATGTCTAGAAGTGAAATAAAAAATAATTTGGACAATATCTGACATATTTTGAAATTTGTCAAAATTCTGTCTTTTGTCCTGACCCCGGACCTTATGTGAAAACTAAGAAAAACTGAAAAGTACTAAAAAAAAATCAAATCAATTTTGTTACACTTTTTTGCACTAGTTCATGCATTTCACATGTCTAGAAGTGAAATAAAAAATGATTTGGACAATATCTGACAGATTTTGAAATTTGTCAAAAATCTGTCTTTTGTCCTGAACCCGGACCATATGTGAAAACTAAGAAAAACTGAAAAGTACTAAAAAAAATCAGACCAATTTTTTTTCACTTTTTTTGCCCTAGTTCATGCATTTCACATGTCTAGAAGTGAAATAAAAAATAATTTGGACAATATCTGACATATTTTGAAATTTGTCAAAAATCTGTCTTTTGTCCTGAACCCGGACCATATGTGAAAACTAAGAAAAACTGAAAAGTACTAAAAAAAATCAGACCAATTTTTTTTCACTTTTTTTGCCCTAGTTCATGCATTTCACATGTCTAGAAGTGAAATAAAAAATAATTTGGACAATATCTGACATATTTTGAAATTTGTCAAAAATCTGTCTTTTGTCCTGACCCCGGACCTTATGTGAAAACTAAGAAAAACTGCAAGGTACTAAAAAAAATCAAACCAATTTTTTTACACTTTTTTGCCCTAGTTCATGCATTTCACATGTCTATAAGTGAAATAATAAATGATTTGGACAATATCTGTCATATTTTGAAATTTGTCAAAAATCTGTCTTTTGTCCTGACCCCGGACCTTATGTGAAAACTAAGAAAAACTGCAAGGTACTAAAAAAAAACCAAACCAATTTTTTCACACTTTCTTGCCCTAGTTCATGCATTTCACATGTCTAGAAATGAAATAAAAAATGATTTAGACAATATCTGACAGATTTTGAAATTTGTCAAAAATCTATATTTTGTCCTGACCCCGGACCTTATGTGAAAACTAAGAAAAACTGCAAGGTACTAAAAAAAATCAAACCAATTTTTTTACACTTTTTTGCCCTAGTTCATGCATTTCACATGTCTATAAGTGAAATAATAAATGATTTGGACAATATCTGTCATATTTTGAAATTTGTCAAAAATCTGTCTTTTGTCCTGACCCCGGACCTTATGTGAAAACTAAGAAAAACTGCAAGGTACTAAAAAAAAATCAAACCAATTTTTTCACACTTTCTTGCCCTAGTTCATGCATTTCACATGTCTAGAAATGAAATAAAAAATGATTTAGACAATATCTGACAGATTTTGAAATTTGTCAAAAATCTATATTTTGTCCTGACCCCGGACCTTATGTGAAAACTAAGAAAAACTGCAAGGTACTAAAAAAAAATCAAACCAATTTTTTTACACTATCTTGCCCTAGTTCATGCATTTCACATGTCTAGAAATGAAATAAAAAATGATTTAGACAATATCTGACAGATTTTGAAATTTGTCAAAAATCTATATTTTGTCCTGACCCCGGACCTTATGTGAAAACTAAGAAAAACTGCAAGGTACTAAAAAAAATCAAACCAATTTTTTTACACTTTTTTGCCCTAGTTCATGCATTTCACATGTCTAGAAGTGAAATAAAAAATGATTTGGACAATATCTGACAGATTTTGAAATTTGTCAAAAATCTGTCTTTTGTCCTGACCCCGGACCTTATGTGAAAACTAAGAAAAACTGAAAAGTACTAAAAAAAATCAGACCAATTTTTTTTCACTTTTTTTGCCCTAGTTCATGCATTTCACATGTCTAGAAGTGAAATAAAAAAATAATTTGGACAATATCTGACATATTTTGAAATTTGTCAAAAATCTGTCTTTTGTCCTGACCCCGGACCTTATGTGAAAACTAAGAAAAACTGCAAGGTACTAAAAAAAATCAAACCAATTTTTTTACACTTTTTTGCCCTAGTTCATGCATTTCACATGTCTAGAAGTGAAATAAAAAATGATTTGGACAATATCTGACAGATTTTGAAATTTGTCAAAAATCTGTCTTTTGTCCTGACCCCGGACCTTATGTGAAAACTAAGAAAAACTGAAAAGTACTAAAAAAAATCAGACCAATTTTTTTTCACTTTTTTTGCCCTAGTTCATGCATTTCACATGTCTAGAAGTGAAATAAAAAATAATTTGGACAATATCTGACATATTTTGAAATTTGTCAAAAATCTGTCTTTTGTCCTGACCCCGGACCTTATGTGAAAACTAAGAAAAACTGCAAGGTACTAAAAAAAATCAAACCAATTTTTTTACACTTTTTTGCCCTAGTTCATGCATTTCACATGTCTATAAGTGAAATAATAAATGATTTGGACAATATCTGTCATATTTTGAAATTTGTCAAAAATCTGTCTTTTGTCCTGACCCCGGACCTTATGTGAAAACTAAGAAAAACTGCAAGGTACTAAAAAAAAATCAAACCAATTTTTTCACACTTTCTTGCCCTAGTTCATGCATTTCACATGTCTAGAAATGAAATAAAAAATGATTTAGACAATATCTGACAGATTTTGAAATTTGTCAAAAATCTATATTTTGTCCTGACCCCGGACCTTATGTGAAAACTAAGAAAAACTGAAAGGTACTAAAAAAAATCAAACCAATTTTTTTACACTTTTTTGCCCTAGTTCATGCATTTCACATGTCTAGAAGTGAAATAAAAAATGATTTGGACAATATCTGACAGATTTTGAAATTTGTCAAAAATCTGTCTTTTGTCCTGACCCCGGACCTTATGTGAAAACTAAGAAAAACTGAAAAGTACAAAAAAAAAATCAAATCAATTTTGTTACACTTTTTTGCACTAGTTCATGCATTTCACATGTCTAGACGTGAAATAAAAAATAATTTGGACAATATCTGACATATTTTGAAATTTGTCAAAAATCTGTCTTTTGTCCTGACCCCGGACCTTATGTGAAAACTAAGAAAAACTGAAAAGTACTAAAAAAAAATCAAATCAATTTTGTTACACTTTTTTGCACTAGTTCATGCATTTCACATGTCTAGATGTGAAATAAAAAATGATTTGGACAATATCTGACAGATTTTGAAATTTGTCAAAAATCTGTCTTTTGTCCTGACCCCGGACCTTATGTGAAAACTAAGAAAAACTGAAAAGTACTAAAAAAAAATCAAATCAATTTTGTTACACTTTTTTGCACTAGTTCATGCATTTCACATGTCTAGATGTGAAATAAAAAATGATTTGGACAATATCTGACAGATTTTGAAATTTGTCAAAAATCTGTCTTTTGTCCTGACCCCGGACCTTATGTGAAAACTAAGAAAAACTGAAAAGTACTAAAAAAAAATCAAATCAATTTTGTTACACTTTTTTGCACTAGTTCATGCATTTCACATGTCTAGACGTGAAATAAAAAATAATTTGGACAATATCTGACATATTTTGAAATTTGTCAAAAATCTGTCTTTTGTCCTGACCCCGGACCTTATGTGAAAACTAAGAAAAACTGCAAGGTACTAAAAAAAATCAAACCAATTTTTTTACACTTTTTTGCCCTAGTTCATGCATTTCACATGTCTAGAAGTGAAATAAAAAATGATTTGGACAATATCTGACAGATTTTGAAATTTGTCAAAAATCTGTCTTTTGTCCTGACCCCGGACCTTATGTGAAAACTAAGAAAAACTGAAAAGTACTAAAAAAAATCAGACCAATTTTTTTTCACTTTTTTTGCCCTAGTTCATGCATTTCACATGTCTAGAAGTGAAATAAAAAATAATTTGGACAATATCTGACATATTTTGAAATTTGTCAAAAATCTGTCTTTTGTCCTGACCCCGGACCTTATGTGAAAACTAAGAAAAACTGCAAGGTACTAAAAAAAATCAAACCAATTTTTTTACACTTTTTTGCCCTAGTTCATGCATTTCACATGTCTATAAGTGAAATAATAAATGATTTGGACAATATCTGTCATATTTTGAAATTTGTCAAAAATCTGTCTTTTGTCCTGACCCCGGACCTTATGTGAAAACTAAGAAAAACTGCAAGGTACTAAAAAAAAACCAAACCAATTTTTTCACACTTTCTTGCCCTAGTTCATGCATTTCACATGTCTAGAAATGAAATAAAAAATGATTTAGACAATATCTGACAGATTTTGAAATTTGTCAAAAATCTATATTTTGTCCTGACCCCGGACCTTATGTGAAAACTAAGAAAAACTGCAAGGTACTAAAAAAAATCAAACCAATTTTTTTACACTTTTTTGCCCTAGTTCATGCATTTCACATGTCTATAAGTGAAATAATAAATGATTTGGACAATATCTGTCATATTTTGAAATTTGTCAAAAATCTGTCTTTTGTCCTGACCCCGGACCTTATGTGAAAACTAAGAAAAACTGCAAGGTACTAAAAAAAAATCAAACCAATTTTTTCACACTTTCTTGCCCTAGTTCATGCATTTCACATGTCTAGAAATGAAATAAAAAATGATTTAGACAATATCTGACAGATTTTGAAATTTGTCAAAAATCTATATTTTGTCCTGACCCCGGACCTTATGTGAAAACTAAGAAAAACTGCAAGGTACTAAAAAAAAATCAAACCAATTTTTTTACACTATCTTGCCCTAGTTCATGCATTTCACATGTCTAGAAATGAAATAAAAAATGATTTAGACAATATCTGACAGATTTTGAAATTTGTCAAAAATCTATATTTTGTCCTGACCCCGGACCTTATGTGAAAACTAAGAAAAACTGCAAGGTACTAAAAAAAATCAAACCAATTTTTTTACACTTTTTTGCCCTAGTTCATGCATTTCACATGTCTAGAAGTGAAATAAAAAATGATTTGGACAATATCTGACAGATTTTGAAATTTGTCAAAAATCTGTCTTTTGTCCTGACCCCGGACCTTATGTGAAAACTAAGAAAAACTGAAAAGTACTAAAAAAAATCAGACCAATTTTTTTTCACTTTTTTTGCCCTAGTTCATGCATTTCACATGTCTAGAAGTGAAATAAAAAAATAATTTGGACAATATCTGACATATTTTGAAATTTGTCAAAAATCTGTCTTTTGTCCTGACCCCGGACCTTATGTGAAAACTAAGAAAAACTGCAAGGTACTAAAAAAAATCAAACCAATTTTTTTACACTTTTTTGCCCTAGTTCATGCATTTCACATGTCTAGAAGTGAAATAAAAAATGATTTGGACAATATCTGACAGATTTTGAAATTTGTCAAAAATCTGTCTTTTGTCCTGACCCCGGACCTTATGTGAAAACTAAGAAAAACTGAAAAGTACTAAAAAAAATCAGACCAATTTTTTTTCACTTTTTTTGCCCTAGTTCATGCATTTCACATGTCTAGAAGTGAAATAAAAAATAATTTGGACAATATCTGACATATTTTGAAATTTGTCAAAAATCTGTCTTTTGTCCTGACCCCGGACCTTATGTGAAAACTAAGAAAAACTGCAAGGTACTAAAAAAAATCAAACCAATTTTTTTACACTTTTTTGCCCTAGTTCATGCATTTCACATGTCTATAAGTGAAATAATAAATGATTTGGACAATATCTGTCATATTTTGAAATTTGTCAAAAATCTGTCTTTTGTCCTGACCCCGGACCTTATGTGAAAACTAAGAAAAACTGCAAGGTACTAAAAAAAAATCAAACCAATTTTTTCACACTTTCTTGCCCTAGTTCATGCATTTCACATGTCTAGAAATGAAATAAAAAATGATTTAGACAATATCTGACAGATTTTGAAATTTGTCAAAAATCTATATTTTGTCCTGACCCCGGACCTTATGTGAAAACTAAGAAAAACTGCAAGGTACTAAAAAAAATCAAACCAATTTTTTTACACTTTTTTGCCCTAGTTCATGCATTTCACATGTCTATAAGTGAAATAATAAATGATTTGGACAATATCTGTCATATTTTGAAATTTGTCAAAAATCTGTCTTTTGTCCTGACCCCGGACCTTATGTGAAAACTAAGAAAAACTGCAAGGTACTAAAAAAAAATCAAACCAATTTTTTCACACTTTCTTGCCCTAGTTCATGCATTTCACATGTCTAGAAATGAAATAAAAAATGATTTAGACAATATCTGACAGATTTTGAAATTTGTCAAAAATCTATATTTTGTCCTGACCCCGGACCTTATGTGAAAACTAAGAAAAACTGAAAGGTACTAAAAAAAATCAAACCAATTTTTTTACACTTTTTTGCCCTAGTTCATGCATTTCACATGTCTAGAAGTGAAATAAAAAATGATTTGGACAATATCTGACAGATTTTGAAATTTGTCAAAAATCTGTCTTTTGTCCTGACCCCGGACCTTATGTGAAAACTAAGAAAAACTGAAAAGTACAAAAAAAAAATCAAATCAATTTTGTTACACTTTTTTGCACTAGTTCATGCATTTCACATGTCTAGACGTGAAATAAAAAATAATTTGGACAATATCTGACATATTTTGAAATTTGTCAAAAATCTGTCTTTTGTCCTGACCCCGGACCTTATGTGAAAACTAAAAAAAACTGAAAGGTACTAAAAAAAATCAAACCAATTTTTTTACACTTTTTTGCCCTAGTTCATGCATTTCACATGTCTATAAGTGAAATAAAAAATGATTTGGACAATATCTGACATATTTTGAAATTTGTCAAAATTCTGTCTTTTGTCCTGACCCTGGACCTTATGTGAAAACTAAGAAAAACTGAAAAGTACTAAAAAAAAATCAAACCAATTTTGTTACACTTTTTTGCACTAGTTCATGCATTTCACATGTCTAGACGTGAAATAAAAAATAATTTGGACAATATCTGACATATTTTGAAATTTGTCAAAAATCTGTCTTTTGTCCTGACCCCGGACCTTATGTGAAAACTAAGAAAAACTGAAAAGTACTAAAAAAAAATCAAATCAATTTTGTTACACTTTTTTGCACTAGTTCATGCATTTCACATGTCTAGACGTGAAATAAAAAATAATTTGGACAATATCTGACAGATTTTGAAATTTGTCAGAAATCTGTCTTTTGTCCTGACCCCGGACCTTATGTGAAAACTAAGAAAAACTGAAAAGTACTAAAAAAAATCAGACCAATTTTTTTTACACTTTTTTGCCCTAGTTCATGCATTTCACATGTCTAGAAATGAAATAAAAAATAATTTGGACAATATCTGACATATTTTGAAATTTGTCAAAAATCTGTCTTTTGTCCTGACCCCGGACCTTATGTGAAAACTAAGAAAAACTGCAAGGTACTAAAAAAAATCAAACCAATTTTTTTACACTTTGTTGCCCTAGTTCATGCATTTCACATGTCTATAAGTGAAATAATAAATGATTTGGACAATATCTGTCATATTTTGAAATTTGTCAAAAATCTGTCTTTTGTCCTGACCCCGGACCTTATGTGAAAACTAAGAAAAACTGCAAGGTACTAAAAAAAAATCAAACCAATTTTTTCACACTTTCTTGCCCTAGTTCATGCATTTCACATGTCTAGAAATGAAATAAAAAATGATTTAGACAATATCTGACAGATTTTGAAATTTGTCAAAAATCTATATTTTGTCCTGACCCCGGACCTTATGTAAAAACTAAGAAAAACTGAAAGGTACTAAAAAAAATCAAACCAATTTTTTTACACTTTTTTGCCCTAGTTCATGCATTTCACATGTCTAGAAGTGAAATAAAAAATGATTTGGACAATATCTGACAGATTTTGAAATTTGTCAAAAATCTGTCTTTTGTCCTGACCCCGGACCTTATGTGAAAACTAAGAAAAACTGAAAAGTACAAAAAAAAAATCAAATCAATTTTGTTACACTTTTTTGCACTAGTTCATGCATTTCACATGTCTAGACGTGAAATAAAAAATAATTTGGACAATATCTGACATATTTTGAAATTTGTCAAAAATCTGTCTTTTGTCCTGACCCCGGACCTTATGTGAAAACTAAGAAAAACTGCAAGGTACTAAAAAAAATCAAATCAATTTTTTTACACTTTTTTGCCCTAGTTCATGCATTTCACATGTCTATAAGTGAAATAATAAATGATTTGGACAATATCTGTCATATTTTGAAATTTGTCAAAAATCTGTCTTTTGTCCTGACCCCGGACCTTATGTGAAAACTAAGAAAAACTGCAAGGTACTAAAAAAAAATCAAACCAATTTTTTCACACTTTCTTGCCCTAGTTCATGCATTTCACATGTCTAGAAATGAAATAAAAAATGATTTAGACAATATCTGACAGATTTTGAAATTTGTCAAAAATCTATATTTTGTCCTGACCCCGGACCTTATGTGAAAACTAAGAAAAACTGCAAGGTACTAAAAAAAATCAAACCAATTTTTTTACACTTTTTTGCCCTAGTTCATGCATTTCACATGTCTAGAAGTGAAATAAAAAATGATTTGGACAATATCTGACAGATTTTGAAATTTGTCAAAAATCTGTCTTTTGTCCTGACCCCGGACCTTATGTGAAAACTAAGAAAAACTGAAAAGTACTAAAAAAAAATCAAATCAATTTTGTTACACTTTTTTGCACTAGTTCATGCATTTCACATGTCTAGACGTGAAATAAAAAATGATTTGGACAATATCTGACATATTTTGAAATTTGTCAAAATTCTGTCTTTTGTCCTGACCCCGGACCTTATGTGAAAACTAAGAAAAACTAAAAAGTACTAAAAAAAAATCAAATCAATTTTGTTACACTTTTTTGCACTAGTTCATGCATTTCACATGTCTAGACGTGAAATAAAAAATGATTTGGACAATATCTGACAGATTTTGAAATTTGTCAAAAATCTGTCTTTTGTCCTGACCCCGGACCTTATGTGAAAACTAAGAAAAACTGAAAAGTACTAAAAAAAAATCAAATCAATTTTGTTACACTTTTTTGCACTAGTTCATGCATTTCACATGTCTAGACGTGAAATAAAAAATGATTTGGACAATATCTGACAGATTTTGAAATTTGTGAAAAATCTGTCTTTTGTCCTGACCCCGGACCTTATGTGAAAACTAAGAAAAACTGAAAAGTACTAAAAAAAAATCAAATCAATTTTGTTACACTTTTTTGCACTAGTTCATGCATTTCACATGTCTAGACGTGAAATAAAAAATAATTTGGACAATATCTGACATATTTTGAAATTTGTCAAAAATCTGTCTTTTATCCTGACCCCGGACCTTATGTGAAAACTAAGAAAAACTGCAAGGTACTAAAAAAAAATCAAACCAATTTTTTCACACTTTCTTGCCCTAGTTCATGCATTTCACATGTCTAGAAATGAAATAAAAAATGATTTGGACAATATCTGAAAGATTTTGAAATTTGTCAAAAATCTGTCTTTTGTCCTGACCCCGGACCTTATGTGAAAACTAAAAAAAACTGAAAGGTACTAAAAAAAATCAAACCAATTTTTTTACACTTTTTTGCCCTAGTTCATGCATTTCACATGTCTATAAGTGAAATAAAAAATGATTTGGACAATATCTGACATATTTTGAAATTTGTCAAAATTCTGTCTTTTGTCCTGACCCCGGACCTTATGTGAAAACTAAGAAAAACTGCAAGGTACTAAAAAAAATCAAACCAATTTTTTTACACTTTTTTGCCCTAGTTCATGCATTTCACATGTCTAGAAGTGAAATAAAAAATGATTTGGAAAATATCTGACATATTTGGAAATTTGTAAAAAATCTGTCTTTTGTCCTGACCCCGGACCTTATGTGAAAACTAAGAAAAACTGCAAGGTACTAAAAAAAAATCAAACCAATTTTTTCACACTTTCTTGCCCTAGTTCATGCATTTCACATGTCTAGAAATGAAATAAAAAATGATTTAGACAATATCTGACAGATTTTGAAATTTGTCAAAAATCTATATTTTGTCCTGACCCCGGACCTTATATGAAAACTAAGAAAAACTGCAAGGTACTAAAAAAAATCAAACCAATTTTTTTACACTTTTTTGCCCTAGTTCATGCATTTCACATGTCTAGAAGTGAAATAAAAAATGATTTGGACAATATCTGACAGATTTTGAAATTTGTCAAAAATCTGTCTTTTGTCCTGACCCCGGACCTTATGTGAAAACTAAGAAAAACTGAAAAGTACTAAAAAAAAATCAAATCAATTTTGTTACACTTTTTTGCACTAGTTCATGCATTTCACATGTCTAGACGTGAAATAAAAAATGATTTGGACAATATCTGACATATTTTGAAATTTGTCAAAATTCTGTCTTTTGTCCTGACCCCGGACCTTATGTGAAAACTAAGAAAAACTGAAAAGTACTAAAAAAAAATCAAACCAATTTTGTTACACTTTTTTTGCACTAGTTCATGCATTTCACATGTCTAGACGTGAAATAAAAAATGATTTGGACAATATCTGACAGATTTTGAAATTTGTAAAAAATCTGTCTTTTGTCCTGACCCCGGACCTTATGTAAAAACTAAGAAAAACTGAAAAGTACTAAAAAAAATCAGACCAATTTTTTTTCACTTTTTTTGCCCTAGTTCATGCATTTCACATGTCTAGAAGTGAAATAAAAAATAATTTGGACAATATCTGAGAGATTTTGAAATTTGTAAAAAATCTGTCTTTTGTCCTGACCCCGGACCTTATGTGAAAACTAAGAAAAACTGCTAGGAACTAAAAAAAATCAAACCAATTTTTTTACACTTTTTTGCCCTAGTTCATGCATTTCACATGTCTAGAAATGAAATAAAAAATAATTTGGACAATATCTGACATATTTTGAAATTTGTCAAAAATCTGTCTTTTGTCCTGACCCCGGACCTTATGTGAAAACTAAGAAAAACTGCAAGGTACTAAAAAAAATCAAACCAATTTTTTTACACTTTTTTGCCCTAGTTCATGCATTTCACATGTCTAGAAATGAAATAAAAAATGATTTAGACAATATCTGACAGATTTTGAAATTTGTCAAAAATCTATATTTTGTCCTGACCCCGGACCTTATGTGAAAACTAAGAAAAACTGAAAGGTACTAAAAAAAATCAAACCAATTTTTTTACACTTTTTTGCCCTAGTTCATGCATTTCACATGTCTAGAAGTGAAATAAAAAATGATTTGGACAATATCTGACAGATTTTGAAATTTGTCAAAAATCTGTCTTTTGTCCTGACCCCGGACCTTATGTGAAAACTAAGAAAAACTGAAAAGTACTAAAAAAAAATCAAATCAATTTTGTTACACTTTTTTGCACTAGTTCATGCATTTCACATGTCTAGACGTGAAATAAAAAATAATTTGGACAATATCTGACATATTTTGAAATTTGTCAAAAATCTGTCTTTTGTCCTGACCCCGGACCTTATGTGAAAACTAAGAAAAACTGCAAGGTACTAAAAAAAATCAAACCAATTTTTTTACACTTTTTTGCCCTAGTTCATGCATTTCACATGTCTAGAAGTGAAATAAAAAATGATTTGGACAATATCTGACAGATTTTGAAATTTGTCAAAAATCTGTCTTTTGTCCTGACCCCGGACCTTATGTGAAAACTAAGAAAAACTGAAAAGTACTAAAAAAAAATCAAATCAATTTTGTTACACTTTTTTGCACTAGTTCATGCATTTCACATGTCTAGACGTGAAATAAAAAATAATTTGGACAATATCTGACATATTTTGAAATTTGTCAAAAATCTGTCTTTTGTCCTGACCCCGGACCTTATGTGAAAACTAAGAAAAACTGAAAAGTACTAAAAAAAAATCAAATCAATTTTGTTACACTTTTTTGCCCTAGTTCATGCATTTCACATGTCTATAAGTGAAATAATAAATGATTTGGACAATATCTGTCATATTTTGAAATTTGTCAAAAATCTGTCTTTTGTCCTGACCCCGGACCTTATGTGAAAACTAAGAAAAACTGCAAGGTACTAAAAAAAATCAAACCAATTTTTTTACACTTTTTTGCCCTAGTTCATGCATTTCACATGTCTATAAGTGAAATAAAAAATGATTTGGACAATATCTGACATATTTTGAAATTTGTCAAAATTCTGTCTTTTGTCCTGACCCCGGACCTTATGTGAAAACTAAGGAAAAACTGCAAGGAACTAAAAAAAATCAAACCAATTTTTTTACACTTTTTTGCCCTAGTTCATGCATTTCACATGTCTAGACGTGAAATAAAAAATAATTTGGACAATATCTGACATATTTTGAAATTTGTCAAAAATCTGTCTTTTGTCCTGACCCCGGACCTTATGTGAAAACTAAGAAAAACTGCAAGGTACTAAAAAAAATCAAACCAATTTTTTTACACTTTTTTGCCCTAGTTCATGCATTTCACATGTCTATAAGTGAAATAATAAATGATTTGGACAATATCTGTCATATTTTGAAATTTGTCAAAAATCTGTCTTTTGTCCTGACCCCGGACCTTATGTGAAAACTAAGAAAAACTGCAAGGTACTAAAAAAAAATCAAACCAATTTTTTCACACTTTCTTGCCCTAGTTCATGCATTTCACATGTCTAGAAATGAAATAAAAAATGATTTAGACAATATCTGACAGATTTTGAAATTTGTCAAAAATCTATATTTTGTCCTGACCCCGGACCTTATGTGAAAACTAAGAAAAACTGCAAGGTACTAAAAAAAATCAAACCAATTTTTTTACACTTTTTTGCCCTAGTTCATGCATTTCACATGTCTAGAAGTGAAATAAAAAATGATTTGGACAATATCTGACAGATTTTGAAATTTGTCAAAAATCTGTCTTTTGTCCTGACCCCGGACCTTATGTGAAAACTAAGAAAAACTGAAAAGTACTAAAAAAAATCAGACCAATTTTTTTTCACTTTTTTTGCCCTAGTTCGTGCATTTCACATGTCTAGAAATGAAATAAAAAATGATTTGGACAATATCTGACAGATTTTGAAATTTGTCAAAAATCTGTCTTTTGTCCTGACCCCGGACCTTATGTGAAAACTAAGAAAAACTGAAAAGTACTAAAAAAAAATCAAATCAATTTTGTTACACTTTTTTGCACTAGTTCATGCATTTCACATGTCTAGACGTGAAATAAAAAATAATTTGGACAATATCTGACATATTTTGAAATTTGTCAAAAATCTGTCTTTTGTCCTGACCCCGGACCTTATGTGAAAACTAAGAAAAACTGCAAGGTACTAAAAAAAATCAAACCAATTTTTTTACACTTTTTTGCCCTAGTTCATGCATTTCACATGTCTATAAGTGAAATAATAAATGATTTGGACAATATCTGTCATATTTTGAAATTTGTCAAAAATCTGTCTTTTGTCCTGACCCCGGACCTTATGTGAAAACTAAGAAAAACTGCAAGGTACTAAAAAAAAATCAAACCAATTTTTTCACCATTTCTTGCCCTAGTTCATGCATTTCACATGTCTAGAAATGAAATAAAAAATGATTTAGACAATATCTGACAGATTTTGAAATTTGTCAAAAATCTGTCTTTTATCCTGACCCCGGACCTTATGTGAAAACTAAGAAAAACTGCAAGGTACTAAAAAAAAATCAAACCAATTTTTTCACACTTTCTTGCCCTAGTTCATGCATTTCACATGTCTAGAAATGAAATAAAAAATGATTTGGACAATATCTGAAAGATTTTGAAATTTGTCAAAAATCTGTCTTTTGTCCTGACCCCGGACCTTATGTGAAAACTAAGAAAAACTGAAAGGTACTAAAAAAAATCAAACCAATTTTTTTACACTTTTTTGCCCTAGTTCATGCATTTCACATGTCTAGAAGTGAAATAAAAAATCATTTGGACAATATCTGACATATTTTGAAATTTGTCAAAAATCTGTCTTTTTTCCTGACCCCGGACCTTACGTGAAAACTAAGAAAAACTGAAAAGTACAAAAAAAAATCAGACCAATTTTTTTTCACTTTTTTTGCCCTAGTTCGTGCATTTCACATGTCTAGAAATGAAATAAAAAATGATTTGGACAATATCTGACAGATTTTGAAATTTGTCAAAAATCTGTCTTTTGTCCTGACCCCGGACCTTATGTGAAAACTAAGAAAAACTGAAAAGTACTAAAAAAAATCAAACCAATTTTGTTACACTTTTTTTGCACTAGTTCATGCATTTCACATGTCTAGACGTGAAATAAAAAATAATTTGGACAATATCTGACATATTTTGAAATTTGTCAAAAATCTGTCTTTTGTCCTGACCCCGGACCTTATGTGAAAACTAAGAAAAACTGAAAAGTACTAAAAAAAAATCAAATCAATTTTGTTACACTTTTTTGCACTAGTTCATGCATTTCACATGTCTAGAAATGAAATAAAAAATGATTTGGACAATATCTGAAAGATTTTGAAATTTGTCAAAAATCTGTCTTTTGTCCTGACCCCGGACCTTATGTGAAAACTAAAAAAAACTGAAAGGTACTAAAAAAAATCAAACCAATTTTTTTACACTTTTTTGCCCTAGTTCATGCATTTCACATGTCTATAAGTGAAATAAAAAATGATTTGGACAATATCTGACATATTTTGAAATTTGTCAAAATTCTGTCTTTTGTCCTGACCCCGGACCTTATGTGAAAACTAAGAAAAACTGCAAGGTACTAAAAAAAATCAAACCAATTTTTTTACACTTTTTTGCCCTAGTTCATGCATTTCACATGTCTAGAAGTGAAATAAAAAATGATTTGGAAAATATCTGACATATTTGGAAATTTGTAAAAAATCTGTCTTTTGTCCTGACCCCGGACCTTATGTGAAAACTAAGAAAAACTGCAAGGTACTAAAAAAAAATCAAACCAATTTTTTCACACTTTCTTGCCCTAGTTCATGCATTTCACATGTCTAGAAATGAAATAAAAAATAATTTGGACAATATCTGACATATTTTGAAATTTGTCAAAAATCTGTCTTTTGTCCTGACCCCGGACCTTATGTGAAAACTAAGAAAAACTGCAAGGTACTAAAAAAAATCAAACCAATTTTTTTACACTTTTTTGCCCTAGTTCATGCATTTCACATGTCTATAAGTGAAATAAAAAATGATTTAGACAATATCTGACAGATTTTGAAATTTGTCAAAAATCTATATTTTGTCCTGACCCCGGACCTTATGTGAAAACTAAGAAAAACTGAAAGGTACTAAAAAAAATCAAACCAATTTTTTTACACTTTTTTGCCCTAGTTCATGCATTTCACATGTCTAGAAGTGAAATAAAAAATGATTTGGACAATATCTGACAGATTTTGAAATTTGTCAAAAATCTGTCTTTTGTCCTGACCCCGGACCTTATGTGAAAACTAAGAAAAACTGAAAAGTACTAAAAAAAAATCAAATCAATTTTGTTACACTTTTTTGCACTAGTTCATGCATTTCACATGTCTAGACGTGAAATAAAAAATAATTTGGACAATATCTGACATATTTTGAAATTTGTCAAAAATCTGTCTTTTGTCCTGACCCCGGACCTTATGTGAAAACTAAGAAAAACTGCAAGGTACTAAAAAAAATCAAACCAATTTTTTTACACTTTTTTGCCCTAGTTCATGCATTTCACATGTCTATAAGTGAAATAATAAATGATTTGGACAATATCTGTCATATTTTGAAATTTGTCAAAAATCTGTCTTTTGTCCTGACCCCGGACCTTATGTGAAAACTAAGAAAAACTGCAAGGTACTAAAAAAAAATCAAACCAATTTTTTCACACTTTCTTGCCCTAGTTCATGCATTTCACATGTCTAGAAATGAAATAAAAAATGATTTAGACAATATCTGACAGATTTTGAAATTTGTCAAAAATCTATATTTTGTCCTGACCCCGGACCTTATGTGAAAACTAAGAAAAACTGCAAGGTACTAAAAAAAATCAAACCAATTTTTTTACACTTTTTTGCCCTAGTTCATGCATTTCACATGTCTAGAAGTGAAATAAAAAATGATTTGGACAATATCTGACAGATTTTGAAATTTGTCAAAAATCTGTCTTTTGTCCTGACCCCGGACCTTATGTGAAAACTAAGAAAAACTGAAAAGTACTAAAAAAAAATCAAATCAATTTTGTTACACTTGTTTGCACTAGTTCATGCATTTCACATGTCTAGACGTGAAATAAAAAATAATTTGGACAATATCTGACATATTTTGAAATTTGTCAAAAATCTGTCTTTTGTCCTGACCCCGGACCTTATGTGAAAACTAAGAAAAACTGAAAAGTACTAAAAAAAAATCAAATCAATTTTGTTACACTTTTTTGCCCTAGTTCATGCATTTCACATGTCTATAAGTGAAATAATAAATGATTTGGACAATATCTGTCATATTTTGAAATTTGTCAAAAATCTGTCTTTTGTCCTGACCCCGGACCTTATGTGAAAACTAAGAAAAACTGCAAGGTACTAAAAAAAAATCAAACCAATTTTTTCACACTTTCTTGCCCTAGTTCATGCATTTCACATGTCTAGAAATGAAATAAAAAATGATTTAGACAATATCTGACAGATTTTGAAATTTGTCAAAAATCTATATTTTGTCCTGACCCCGGACCTTATGTGAAAACTAAGAAAAACTGAAAGGTACTAAAAAAAATCAAACCAATTTTTTTACACTTTTTTGCCCTAGTTCATGCATTTCACATGTCTATAAGTGAAATAAAAAATGATTTGGACAATATCTGACATATTTTGAAATTTGTCAAAATTCTGTCTTTTGTCCTGACCCCGGACCTTATGTGAAAACTAAGGAAAAACTGCAAGGAACTAAAAAAAATCAAACCAATTTTTTTACACTTTTTTGCCCTAGTTCATGCATTTCACATGTCTAGAAGTGAAATAAAAAATCATTTGGACAATATCTGACAGATTTTGAAATTTGTCAAAAATCTGTCTTTTTTCCTGACCCCGGACCTTACGTGAAAACTAAGAAAAACTGAAAAGTACTAAAAAAAATCAGACCAATTTTTTTTCACTTTTTTTGCCCTAGTTCGTGCATTTCACATGTCTAGAAATGAAATAAAAAATGATTTGGAAAATATCTGACATATTTGGAAATTTGTAAAAAATCTGTCTTTTGTCCTGACCCCGGACCTTATGTGAAAACTAAGAAAAACTGAAAGGTACTAAAAAAAATCAAACCAATTTTTTTACACTTTTTTGCCCTAGTTCATGCATTTCACATGTCTAGAAGTGAAATAAAAAATCATTTGGACAATATCTGACAGATTTTGAAATTTGTCAAAAATCTGTCTTTTTTCCTGACCCCGGACCTTACGTGAAAACTAAGAAAAACTGAAAAGTACTAAAAAAAATCAGACCAATTTTTTTTCACTTTTTTTGCCCTAGTTCGTGCATTTCACATGTCTAGAAATGAAATAAAAAATGATTTGGACAATATCTGACAGATTTTGAAATTTGTCAAAAATCTGTCTTTTGTCCTGACCCCGGACCTTATGTGAAAACTAAGAAAAACTGAAAAGTACTAAAAAAAAATCAAATCAATTTTGTTACACTTTTTTGCCCTAGTTCATGCATTTCACATGTCTATAAGTGAAATAATAAATGATTTGGACAATATCTGACATATTTTGAAATTTGTCAAAAATCTGTCTTTTGTCCTGACCCCGGACCTTATGTGAAAACTAAGAAAAACTGCAAGGTACTAAAAAAAATCAAACCAATTTTTTTACACTTTTTTGCCCTAGTTCATGCATTTCACATGTCTATAAGTGAAATAATAAATGATTTGGACAATATCTGTCATATTTTGAAATTTGTCAAAAATCTGTCTTTTGTCCTGACCCCGGACCTTATGTGAAAACTAAGAAAAACTGCAAGGTACTAAAAAAAAATCAAACCAATTTTTTCACACTTTCTTGCCCTAGTTCATGCATTTCACATGTCTAGAAATGAAATAAAAAATGATTTAGACAATATCTGACAGATTTTGAAATTTGTCAAAAATCTATATTTTGTCCTGACCCCGGACCTTATGTGAAAACTAAGAAAAACTGCAAGGTACTAAAAAAAATCAAACCAATTTTTTTACACTTTTTTGCCCTAGTTCATGCATTTCACATGTCTAGAAGTGAAATAAAAAATGATTTGGACAATATCTGACAGATTTTGAAATTTGTCAAAAATCTGTCTTTTGTCCTGACCCCGGACCTTATGTGAAAACTAAGAAAAACTGAAAAGTACTAAAAAAAATCAGACCAATTTTTTTTCACTTTTTTTGCCCTAGTTCGTGCATTTCACATGTCTAGAAATGAAATAAAAAATGATTTGGACAATATCTGACAGATTTTGAAATTTGTCAAAAATCTGTCTTTTGTCCTGACCCCGGACCTTATGTGAAAACTAAGAAAAACTGAAAAGTACTAAAAAAAAATCAAATCAATTTTGTTACACTTTTTTGCACTAGTTCATGCATTTCACATGTCTAGACGTGAAATAAAAAATAATTTGGACAATATCTGACATATTTTGAAATTTGTCAAAAATCTGTCTTTTGTCCTGACCCCGGACCTTATGTGAAAACTAAGAAAAACTGCAAGGTACTAAAAAAAATCAAACCAATTTTTTTACACTTTTTTGCCCTAGTTCATGCATTTCACATGTCTATAAGTGAAATAATAAATGATTTGGACAATATCTGTCATATTTTGAAATTTGTCAAAAATCTGTCTTTTGTCCTGACCCCGGACCTTATGTGAAAACTAAGAAAAACTGCAAGGTACTAAAAAAAAATCAAACCAATTTTTTCACCATTTCTTGCCCTAGTTCATGCATTTCACATGTCTAGAAATGAAATAAAAAATGATTTAGACAATATCTGACAGATTTTGAAATTTGTCAAAAATCTGTCTTTTATCCTGACCCCGGACCTTATGTGAAAACTAAGAAAAACTGCAAGGTACTAAAAAAAAATCAAACCAATTTTTTCACACTTTCTTGCCCTAGTTCATGCATTTCACATGTCTAGAAATGAAATAAAAAATGATTTGGACAATATCTGAAAGATTTTGAAATTTGTCAAAAATCTGTCTTTTGTCCTGACCCCGGACCTTATGTGAAAACTAAGAAAAACTGAAAGGTACTAAAAAAAATCAAACCAATTTTTTTACACTTTTTTGCCCTAGTTCATGCATTTCACATGTCTAGAAGTGAAATAAAAAATCATTTGGACAATATCTGACATATTTTGAAATTTGTCAAAAATCTGTCTTTTTTCCTGACCCCGGACCTTACGTGAAAACTAAGAAAAACTGAAAAGTACAAAAAAAAATCAGACCAATTTTTTTTCACTTTTTTTGCCCTAGTTCGTGCATTTCACATGTCTAGAAATGAAATAAAAAATGATTTGGACAATATCTGACAGATTTTGAAATTTGTCAAAAATCTGTCTTTTGTCCTGACCCCGGACCTTATGTGAAAACTAAGAAAAACTGAAAAGTACTAAAAAAAATCAAACCAATTTTGTTACACTTTTTTTGCACTAGTTCATGCATTTCACATGTCTAGACGTGAAATAAAAAATAATTTGGACAATATCTGACATATTTTGAAATTTGTGAAAAATCCGTCTTTTATCCTGACCCCGGACCTTATGTGAAAACTAAGAAAAACTGCAAGGTACTAAAAAAAAATCAAACCAATTTTTTCACACTTTCTTGCCCTAGTTCATGCATTTCACATGTCTAGAAATGAAATAAAAAATGATTTGGACAATATCTGAAAGATTTTGAAATTTGTCAAAAATCTGTCTTTTGTCCTGACCCCGGACCTTATGTGAAAACTAAAAAAAACTGAAAGGAACTAAAAAAAATCAAACCAATTTTTTTACACTTTTTTTGCCCTAGTTCATGCATTTCACATGTCTAGAAGTGAAATAAAAAATGATTTGGAAAATATCTGACATATTTGGAAATTTGTAAAAAATCTGTCTTTTGTCCTGACCCCGGACCTTATGTGAAAACTAAGAAAAACTGAAAGGTACTAAAAAAAATCAAACCAATTTTTTTACACTTTTTTGCCCTAGTTCATGCATTTCACATGTCTAGAAGTGAAATAAAAAATCATTTGGACAATATCTGACAGATTTTGAAATTTGTCAAAAATCTGTCTTTTTTCCTGACCCCGGACCTTACGTGAAAACTAAGAAAAACTGAAAAGTACTAAAAAAAATCAGACCAATTTTTTTTCACTTTTTTTGCCCTAGTTCGTGCATTTCACATGTCTAGAAATGAAATAAAAAATGATTTGGACAATATCTGACAGATTTTGAAATTTGTCAAAAATCTGTCTTTTGTCCTGACCCCGGACCTTATGTGAAAACTAAGAAAAACTGAAAAGTACTAAAAAAAATCAGACCAATTTTTATTCACTTTTTTTGCCCTAGTTCATGCATTTCACATGTCTAGAAATGAAATAAAAAATGATTTGGACAATATCTGACAGATTTTGAAATTTGTCAAAAATCTGTCTTTTGTCCTGACCCCGGACCTTATGTGAAAACTAAGGAAAAACTGCAAGGAACTAAAAAAAATCAAACCAATTTTTTTACACTTTTTTGCCCTAGTTCATGCATTTCACATGTCTAGAAGTGAAATAAAAAATGATTTGGAAAATATCTGACATATTTGGAAATTTGTAAAAAATCTGTCTTTTGTCCTGACCCCGGACCTTATGTGAAAACTAAGAAAAACTGAAAGGTACTAAAAAAAATCAAACCAATTTTTTTACACTTTTTTGCCCTAGTTCATGCATTTCACATGTCTAGAAGTGAAATAAAAAATCATTTGGACAATATCTGACAGATTTTGAAATTTGTCAAAAATCTGTCTTTTTTCCTGACCCCGGACCTTACGTGAAAACTAAGAAAAACTGAAAAGTACTAAAAAAAATCAGACCAATTTTTTTTCACTTTTTTTGCCCTAGTTCGTGCATTTCACATGTCTAGAAATGAAATAAAAAATGATTTGGACAATATCTGACAGATTTTGAAATTTGTCAAAAATCTGTCTTTTGTCCTGACCCCGGACCTTATGTGAAAACTAAGAAAAACTGAAAGGTACTAAAAAAAATCAAACCAATTTTTTTACACTTTTTTGCCCTAGTTCATGCATTTCACATGTCTAGAAGTGAAATAAAAAATCATTTGGACAATATCTGACAGATTTTGAAATTTGTCAAAAATCTGTCTTTTTTCCTGACCCCGGACCTTACGTGAAAACTAAGAAAAACTGAAAAGTACTAAAAAAAATCAGACCAATGTTTTTTCACTTTTTTTGCCCTAGTTCGTGCATTTCACATGTCTAGAAATGAAATAAAAAATGATTTGGACAATATCTGACAGATTTTGAAATTTGTCAAAAATCTGTCTTTTGTCCTGACCCCGGACCTTATGTGAAAACTAAGAAAAACTGAAAGGTACTAAAAAAAATCAAACCAATTTTTTTACACTTTTTTGCCCTAGTTCATGCATTTCACATGTCTAGAAGTGAAATAAAAAATCATTTGGACAATATCTGACAGATTTTGAAATTTGTCAAAAATCTGTCTTTTTTCCTGACCCCGGACCTTACGTGAAAACTAAGAAAAACTGAAAAGTACTAAAAAAAATCAGACCAATTTTTTTTCACTTTTTTTGCCCTAGTTCGTGCATTTCACATGTCTAGAAATGAAATAAAAAATGATTTGGACAATATCTGACAGATTTTGAAATTTGTCAAAAATCTGTCTTTTGTCCTGACCCCGGACCTTATGTGAAAACTAAGAAAAACTGAAAGGTACTAAAAAAAATCAAACCAATTTTTTTACACTTTTTTGCCCTGGTTCATGCATTTCACATGTCTAGAAATTAGATAAAAAATGATTTGGACAATATCTGACAGATTTTGAAATTTGTCAGAAATCTGTCTTTTGTCCTGACCCCGGACCTTATGTGAAAACTAAGAAAAACTGAAAAGTACTAAAAAAAATCAGACCAATTTTTATTCACTTTTTTTGCCCTAGTTCATGCATTTCACATGTCTAGAAGTGAAATAAAAAATAATTTGGACAATATCTGACATATTTTGAAATTTGTCAAAAATCTGTCTTTTGTCCTGACCCCGGACCTTATGTGAAAACTAAGAAAAACTGAAAAGTACTAAAAAAAATCAAACCAATTTTGTTACACTTTTTTGCACTAGTTCATGCATTTCACATGTCTAGACGTGAAATAAAAAATTATTTGGACAATATCTGACATATTTTGAAATTTGTCAAAAATCTGTCTTTTGTCCTGACCCCGGACTATGGAGTGGGATAGCTGTCAAAATATTCGTGTCCATAGATTTGATACACGTGCGTATTTGTCTGTAGTTGTGCATAAAATAATTATTTGTGAATTCTCGAATGAGTCCAGTCGTGCATAAAATATATTGTGTGTATTTTATCCATCAGAATACGGATGGGAAAAAAATATGAATTCAAAATTACAAGTACGAAATCAAACTTTACAGTTAGGCTTTCTTTGGTACGAGTACGACTTCGCACAAGTGACTCAACTGTCAAAATACGTCATCGCCGCATTCACAGGCATTACTTGTTGGGAAAAGAAACATAGATCATGATCAAGACTGCGCATGCGCTGAGACGAATCCGGCGGGGGCAGTGCCATTACTGCGGGTTAGGCACGTCGGCGCTAACGTTTGTGATAGCTGATAGCTACCTGTGGAGTTGAACAAATCGTCTTTTCCCCCCTTTGTTTATTGTCTTACGATGTCGGGAAGAACCTGTTGTGTGTTCGGCTGTTACAACAGCAGTGGGAAAATACAGATATGGAACAAAAATATATAAGTTCCCCCGCCGTTATTACACAGCCTGCCCCTGTGTAACACCATACATAAGCACTACATAGATTCCCAGGGCGAGCCGAAGACCAAGCTGTTTGTCAGAAGTGGATTGTGAACATCAACCGAAAGGATTTTGTTCCGAACAAACATATCGCGGTAAGTTTTGTTTAACAGTATTAATCTTAAATCTTGCCAGTTGCCACAATGACTAACATGCTGTTGTCTAGTCTTGCATGGCGATACTTTAACGCTATCTATTGGTGTGTTAAGACATGGCACCAAATATTTGACGTAGAAGCAACTGTAAAGTAAGTGTATGCTAGGAACTTCGGTAGTCGCCAGAATAATTATCTCCACCAACTAAATGGCACTATTGAAAAATTATTCGCTTTAATTACTAACGTTAGGGTAGCCATAGTGGCCATCAAATCAACATGATTTGGCATTACAAACAGAAAACATATGGAGTTCGGGGGCAGGCGACACTATGCTAGTTGCAAGATTGCTTTCCTTCTTTTTCTTTGGTAACGTTAGGCTAACCATGAAAACATCAGTCATTTGGAAAGATCTTAGTGCGTTTTCCTCCGATTCAGTATTGTACTAAACCGTTTTTGGGTAGCACTCACATTTAAAACTCACTTGGATATGTAATGTAGATGTTTGTTTTTGGGTTAAATTTGTTGTTGTGCTTAGTTATAGTCTACATGTAAGTCAATGTCCTTTTCTCTATATTTGTATTTTATCAGGGGTCAATGTCATCTGGAAGAGCACCTCCCAAAAGATGTCTTCAGCCCTCACAAGAGGACACATGTGCTTGGAACTTGTGCACAATGGAATAAAGAACAGTTGTTGATGTATTAATTACAGTTTATTTGAACTTGACACTTCATTTAATTTATACAATACATGTATCACACATACCAATTGTTGTTATATTATTATTACTACAATTACATTACATTACATTTGGCTGACGCTTTTTAGCCAAAGCGACTTGCAACATTTAAAGCTTTTAAGAGCAATTCTAACAATAAAAAAAAAACACAATAAGTGCATTAATGAGTGTCTGTAGTAGTGCTATGAGAGGAGATGATCTCTGAAGACCTGGGTTTTCAGACATTTTTGAAGATGTCGAGGGATGTCCCTGCTCTAGTAGAAACAGGTAGTGCGTTCCACCAACGAGGGACGACAGATAAGAAAAGTTTGTATCGGCCATATGTACAAAAAGGTTCAAATATGCTACTAGGCCGAGGTCAAATAGACTGGACCAGGTCAGTCTCTGTGGAAAATATTTAGACAGGATATCAACAGTAATGGCTCAAATTTAAACTAATGATTCAAATATAAATATAATTCTCTGTGTGGATATAAGGGCCAAAAAGGTACACTAAAAAGTAGTGGTTCAAAAGGTAGGCATAGATTAATCAATAAATCCCTGTGTGGAAGTATGTGCAAAAAAGACACTAAACAGTAGTTATTCAAAAGGTAAGAATAGATTAATGAATAAATCCCTGTGTGGAAATATGGGTAAAGAGACACACTAAACAGTAGTAATTCAAAAGGTAAGTATAGATTTATCAACAAATCCCTGTGTGGAAGTATGGACGGAGCCTCATTAGAACAAGCAACAGTTGTTCAGGGACAGCTAACTTGATGGTCCTTAGTTGTGAGTGAAAAGCCATAATGGCGTACAAAAATTGCCAAAAACTGTCCATGCCCAAGCCTGTGTAAATTTTGAGTCTTTGTCATCCAAATCATAGTACTACACTGATCAGTTTGTGTC
>NW_027468615.1:25000-69356 GCF_046254945.1 Alosa pseudoharengus | reverse complement strand
AGATATCCCAACTTCCACTCATCTCCAGGAGGGGGCAGTGTTTTCACAGCGCTCTCTCTCCCAGCTTCAGTTGATGCACTGAGCAACGCAAACGTAATGTTTGGCTTTTTGGCTCTATTACTGAACAAGGCAGCCATGCCCGCAGCTAGTGGATTCAAGCCCACTCAGACTCCACACCTGGTCAGCATGAAATCCCACCTCAGCACTGGTATGTAGAACCAACCAGAGAGATAGAGTCTGTGAGGGGCTCAGTGCTTTGAAGTAGTTCCACCAGTCTTGAGAGGGGTGTTGAGGAGAACCCCTCTTAGGCCGTTTTTAAGTTTATATTCTCTCTCTCTCTCTCTCTTTCTCTCTCTACCCCTCTTTCTCTTTTCTATCTCTACTCTCCTCTTCCTGAACTCCTCCAGTGCCAGTTTGTGCTTTTCCCGTAGCTCACTGACTCTGCAGTTTTGGAGAGAGAGGGGAGAGAGAGGCTGCAGGGGCTTATTTCTCCCGACTTCAAACTGTGACCGGAAGAAGCTTCCTCTGCCCACACACACCACAGTCACATGGGGGGGGTCCAAGCCGCCTGGAGTCCCAGCCAGCGCATTTGTTCTTGCCCTGGGTGTCAGTGCATAGGCGTGCACTGACACACACACACGTGCACACACGCACACACACACACACAGAGAGAGAGAGAGAGAGAGAGAGAGAGAGAGAGAGAGAGAGAGAGAGAGAGAGAGAGAGAGAGAGAGAGAGAGAGAGAGAGAGAGAGAGAGAGAGAGAGAGAGAGAGAGAGAGAGAGAGAGAGAGAGAGAGAGAGAGAGAGAGAGAGAGAGAGAGAGAGAGAGAGAGTATTGGAGATGCACAATTGCACACTCATGAGCAAGTTGCACGTGCAAAATAAATAAATAAATACAAAAAAGGAGGGGGTGGTAAGTAGAATGGCAAAAATAGATCAGTAGAATCCACAAGAACATTCTGGTCCAAACGCAAACAGGAGAGAAAGAAAGACACCAACTAAATATTGTGCACAAGAGGCCCTGCCTGCTTGGACTTATCCGTTAATACCGATTCAGTAGCACTGCACAGTCAACCAGTGAGTGAGTTAGACAAACACACACTTCCTCTCAACTCTTGGGGCCTTTCTTTTATTCTGGGATTTATCTGGGCATGCACGTATTTCAGAGCTAGGACTGTAATGTAATAGCATTTTAAGACCAATATGTTGAATGCCACACCGTGGACATTTTGCATTCTAAAAGTGGTAATCTGCAAAGAGTCTGCACAAATAGCCCAACAAGCTACCGTCTGAAGAAACAGACAGAAGAAAGGACTTAGGGGCGGGAAAAACAAAATAAAAAGGACTTTCCTCGAACCAGGAAAATATAAAGCAAAACTCACAGCCCAAAACACCACCACCACCACCATCCATCCATCCATCCATCCATCTATTCATCCATCCATCTATTCATCCATCCATCCCACTGGTCTTTGTTGAGTGCCCCATGGCTGTTAGTTCCCCATCAGTCCACCACCCTCCGTTGATTTCATCGCTCTGTGAAGAACACAAACCGACTGAGAAACAAAAGGAGCAAAGATGCCGAATTGACTTCTGGGATGCCGAGAGAGGAAGCGAAAGAGAGAGAGAGAGAGAGAGAGAGAGAGAGGAGAAGGGAGAGAGGAAGAAAAAGGAGAAAAAATGGATTCGTCTTCACAAGGAGACAGATGCACAGAGAGGCAGAAACACGGCAGTGTGGTAAATCAGCACAAGCTCGCAGAGAACAAACAAGCACAACAAAAAGAAGAGACGCAACCAAAATAACAAATATGTCCTCTATAAATAACCTGCTCTGAACTGCAGGAAATGTAGCGGGTTCATCTGGAGGACGTCTTCAGATCTCTTTAAAAAGACATTCAGCGGCGGGACTGGTCGTGACAGCACAGGGCTCAGGAGGAATGATCGTGGAGAGGAAGTGACAAAGAGATGAGAGCACAACAGCTGCCTCTGCTACTTGGGACAGTTTACCGTGACAAATACCAACAAAGCTGAACAGACTCCTGCTAGGGACCAAAACAAACCCTACCATCTTATATGGGCGTTATAGGAAGCTGTATATTATTATGCTAATATAAATATGCTGTATATACTGTGTATAGACACACACACACACACACACACACGAGACCTTTTGTATGTAGCCTTGCAGTAATCATTACTGATTAGACAAGTTGGAGCCCAGTTGTAGATGTGCCACTTTCATGGTCACGCTTGCCCATTCAGCTTACTGTATAGGCTTTCACTCTGAGCAAGAGGGAGATGATTTGAGCTGTGCTGGTGGCATCTCCAACTGAGCCGACATCGACAGTCAGTCGAGGGCAATCCGTGCAAGATTTTAATCCAAGATCTGCTTCTAGTTTGTGTGTGTGTGTGTGTGTGTTTGTTCGGTCTCGTGTCTAGGCATGATGTGGCATGGTGTGTGGAGAGTGGTGAGGCAGGCCCCATGCATAAGTAAGTGCCTAAAGACTTCCAGCTCTTCCATTTACTGCACTGTATTTTAATATTTTCCCTTTCCGCCAATGTAGTAGGTGATAAATGTTGCTGCAAATCACAGCAGACAAGCAGCTCTTGTGTGACTTCTTGTTCATTTGTGCAATCAAAATGTGAACAAAACAGCAAAAAAATAAGAGGGACAAAATATCAAAAACGATGACCCTATTAACTGGAACTCCGTATGTTAATCTTTGTCATCTTAAAGCAGAATAAATGTACCAATAAATGAAGCGACAGCTTGATCAGGAGGAGTTCTATCTTGGATAATGAAATCATTCTGCCCTGTTAATCCCTTGCCGGAGGGAGGGTGGTACAGCGACTCATTTGTGTGAAGGTGGCTCTTGTCATTTTGGCTAATTCTCATGCAAATTTGTCCCCCAAACCAGGAGTGTTATTACAGTACTTATTAAAAATGTGGATTTGACAATGAATAACGTTACATAATATTTGGTGTTATGGAGGGGATTGTCAACTAATGTTTAACTTGGTGTTTGAGTTTCAGTGAAGAGTGTGTGTGTGTGTGTGTGTGTGTATGTGTGTGAGAGAGAGAGAGAGAGGGAAAGAGAGAGAGAGATTGTTAGGAACTGTGGTGCCCCTTGTGATTTATTACACCGAGCGGCACAAATCAATACCAGGGCACCCAATTATTAATGAAGCCAATATAGGGAGCGCGCGCTTGAGGGGTGGGCACTGCTGCGCGGCACTGGATTTAAACGCAATATCTGATTAGCATCCATACAAATGCAATCTGGAGCCTTTCCTGAGGCTGAAATAGCTTCCGCTTCACTGTGCCTGGTTTCTTCATGGAGTTGATGAAGTACTTCCTCACACTCACACACACAATGGAAAGTGCACTAGCACTCTGTCGGGAAGTTGTTTGACATTCTAGAGACTAATCTGAGTTTAAAAAGTGGGGGTCTTTGTCATGTCATATCGGGTATATATTCCCTATTCTCCTTTTCTGTGTGGTGGCTGATTTACAAATGGGGCTGCTGGAATGATGCTGACATGAGAATCCATACTGCTGATATCTGCTTCATCCTCTTAATGTCTTCCCTCACTCAAAAAGGCAAACCATGAAGGGGTTGTGGTTATTGAGTGTTGATACATTTCTTGGGTATTGTTTATTGCAAGGTCATGCATATTGTGACTTTGTGGTATTGTGTTGTCCTTGTGATGTTTATTGCAGTTGTCAATACAGCAAGCAGATTATTGATCATCATTTTGTGGGGACTTGAGGTAAATCTACAGAGATGCCAGGATATTAATTGAAGCAGTGAATGTTCAGGGCTCATTATGTATTTTGTGTGTGTGTGTGTGTGTGTGTGTGTGCGTGTGTGTGTGTGTGTGTGTGTGTGCGCTGTGCGCTGTGCGCTGTGCGAATTTGGCTCTGTGCTGTGCATGCCTTATGAGCAGTGAGAGCATGTGAAGAGGCAAGACGAGGCCATCTCGATTACGTGATGTGGTTAGCAAGAGGCCCGATTACAGGCTGAGGGGCAAGACAGCGCTGTCCACCCCCCCCCCCCCACACACACACACACACAAACACACTCTCCTCTCTAAAACCCATCTTTCTTCCGTAGGCTATTGACCGCACCTCTTCCATTCCGTCTTCCTCTCATATGAGTTTACACACCCAGCATGCTAAAGCTTTTGAGATAGCTACTCACTCGGGCCCGGGGCTGATGCAGACTTGCCAGACCCAGATATGGGCCGGATGCGTTCCAACTTCCAGGGTACGCTGTTCCCCCAGCTCCTGTCCTCGGAGCCTCGCTTGTCTCCACCTCAGGCCCGCGGTGAGCTCAGGTAGGGACGGGAGTTTTTTGGGGGGGAAGGTCGTCTCCCGGGGCCTGATGGAAGGTCTGCTGCATTATTCATCCTTATCCTCCTTCCCTTTCTTCCCTCTCTCCTCCCCTCTCTCCTTCCTCTCTCCTCCCCTCTTTCCTTCCTCTCTCTAGCTTTCTCTATCGTGCGTTGTTGTTCTCTGGTGCCAGCTCCCGAGAGGACACGCTGCCTAAAAAGACCTCGGGCTTTGCATCGCATTGCACTCTCACTGGCTGCCGTGACTTTGACTTTGCCCCCAAACTTTGACAGATCAGCCACAGCAGGGGTGAAGCGCACCAGGCAGTTGGGGGTGGGGAGAGGGGGAGTAGTCAGTGCTGATGGTTAACACTGGGTCATGTTTTTTTTTTCCATCCAAGGTGAGGCAAGCACTGCAGTTTAGCTGGGTTTCAGCTTCAATTTGGGTAAATTATTATTAAAATATTATTAAAAAAACACTTTCACAAACACATACACACACACTCACCCATGCACTCAATTACACACAGTCTCAAACTAAATGTCATTTGTGTGTGAAATGATGTAGTCACACTGCCCTGCCTGACCCTCCCACTGTGTTATAGAGCTGCTTTTAGGTGAGTCAACGCAAGTTCCCTTTTTTCACTTGCAAAGCACTTAGCCATACTCAAGAAGCCTGGCTCGAACCTTTTCTGTCTGTCCCACCGTCCTTTGCAAAGTCATAGTTGCTGGAACCATCTTGACCCATGATCTGTCTGGCCCTCCTTTTGGAGGGAACTGCAACCTGAGCTATGAAGAGGTTGCTCACAAGTGGATGATGAAACAGCTACACACACACACATTCCTAAGCTATACTTACATTCTCTTTCAGGCACCATCACAAATACACACACACACACAGCAGGCAGGATGAGTAATCCACTTAAGGACCTACTGTAGAAGCTGCTCGCTCACTGCCAGAACAAGCATACTGTGTGAAACATGCAGTCGGTGTGTGTAGGTGTTTGCCCTTGATAAGTAGTGACCTCATCTATGCCTCTATTTATATAAATCTATATAAGTAAATAATCATGGTCAAGTTCAAGAGTACAGTATGTGAATATATACTTGAGGAGATAGATATATATACTATGTATATATATATATACAATCTCCTCATGAGAGGTTTGACATTCAGAGATGTGCATTCTTGTCAAGCGGGCGTATCCCAAGATTCTGATGAACTTTAGCTTTGAAACATCGCTTTTACTTAGCCTGCTGTCATCCATCTAGCTAAAAGCCACCTCCGTCATATGCTACAATGTTGCAATTTTCTGAACGTCTGCATTTTACAGCTCTGATGCAACGTGACAGTTCATTTAAACTTCACAACGAGTTCGGCGAATTAATATACAAGTGTGATACGGCCAAAAAAATGGACTTCATAGGTGTGCAGATAACATACGGTTAATGGTCGTTCTAAATTACGTAGGACAATGGGAAATTCAACCAAGCAGTGGAATAAAGCTATATAATAGCTTCACGTTGTTGAAAGCGGTGCTCAGGCCATGTCCTTAGCTGCATCCCTGCAGGTGTGCGAGGGGGGTGGGGGGGGGGGCAGAGCGAGGTCGTGACTACAGCTCTGGCTGCGGAGGAGCCGTACCTGCAGTCAAACACAGCCAGCCGTGCAATGGGAAACACAGGAGGTGACGCCGTGGCCTGTGCAATTACCCCGCAGCATCGCCGCTCAAATGAAGCCCAAACCCTCTTGGCTTTTATTTTGTCTTTCTGTTTGGTGATTCACGATTAATTCTTTCTTTTTTGGCTGCAGGTTAAAAGGACCTTTTTCACACTTAAAATATATGCTTCATATATGGATTGGAATTCGTAACAATTAAAAAAAATCAATTCTTTATTAAAGATTGCTTTCAGTTTTACTGTGCTGACTCTTAGGCCCTGTCCACACAGCTAGAATGCATAAAAAAACACCGGGAAAAACAGTGTTCAGTCCACCAAGTCATAAGCTATCGGCGCTGCGCAGCACCAGTTGTGATATTTATCTTACGGAGTGTAATCGTAGGTAATGTCATGTATGAAAACTAGAATTGTTAGGCAATACTACAAGTGCAAGTCCAGGGCAGCTGAGGTGTGGCAATGACATCATCGCAAGCAGGATGTGCGGTTTCGCTGTCTAAACGAATTCAAACGGGCTACGGTTTCAGATTTCTCCACTCTGGGACCAGGTTGCAGAAAGGTGCGGTTTCGGGCAGTGCGTTTACAGGATTCGTTTGGACGCTCGGCCAAGACGAAGCAAAACCTCTGCGTTTAACCTAAAAAGCGTCTCCGTGTGGACGGGCCCTTACTCTCTGTGCCGTTTCCATTGTTCACCCAAGAGGGAGCTACACAGTTATACATTCTCCACTCCCACCACTTACTCAGACTAATGTACATTAACCTGGGAGTGTGTTAGACCAGCTGGCCTATAGCTCACTTTTAGCTATAGGATAACTGGTGTAACCCACTTTCAGTGAATTATGCTAAGCTAGGCTTTTATCTGGGGTACTCGGCAAATAAGCTAATTTTCCTTTTAACCTACTTTCAAAAGACTATAATAATGTCTCTTGTGGGAGGCCTCAGACAAACTGGCACCCTGACATGACTGGTGGTAGAAGAATCACAACATCAGGTCTTATCGAGTTACTGCCCCAAAATATTCAACATCCAACATTCTACATAGTGTTTCCCCAAAGATTGTTACTGCACAACATTTTCACAAAAACCCTAATGCAAGTGCAGAGGTTTAAATGTAAGCAATCACAGAGAATGTTCTCATTTATTCAATTTTAATGTAAACAGCAGATTGATGGACTCAGCCAATAACAATGGGAGCAAATAAAATTCTACAAGTAATAACTATAATATTTTTTCAATTAAATTAAATAGGAATTTCCAAAGGTGTCATGGTCCCAGAATAAAAACAAATTTTAAAAAACCTAAAAGAAAAAAAAACTTTTTTCTTCCCTTTACTGGCAAATGTACATACATGACCCCCCACTCCCTCCCCCCATAACACTGACTACTTGGCAGCATCACAACCATTACAGAAGAGTCACACCAGCTTACAAAATCAAACAAAAGTGGATAGCTTGATATTGCTCTGGAATGATCCAGCAGTCTTTTGCACTGCACCTATTTGGGTTACCAGGAGCAGGAAAAAAAAACTCAATGAGACAAGAAGAAAAACAAGGAAAAAATAAAACCGAAGGAAAAGCAAGCACGCAGTACAGCAGAGATTGGGCGAGGATGATTAAGCACTGTAGGTGTCGTCAAGGTGACATGTTGATATACGGTTGTAAAGGAGGCAGTGCTCAGTGACCACACAGCCTGGTTAATAACAGTCTACAGGTACGAGAGCGGAGGAGGAGGAACACAAAAATGCAAGAGAGACACAAGATAATACAACAGTTTCCTCTCTCACTTTCCTTTGTCTCTTGCTTTTCCCCTCAAAACCACCAACCGGTCATCCCCTTGCTCCCATCCCCTTCTCATTCCAGACTTTAGCTGCCACTTACATGAGTGGAAGATGGGCGGTGTATTGGTGAACAGTGTCCCGCTTTACCCCTCCACTTAACTAGCACAGTCTCCCTCAATGTAATGGCAATGAAGACCTCAAACTCCAACAGCCTGAGAACTACATAAAAGCTTAACAGCAATACAACATGGTTGAGCTCAAGAGTACAGCGTTTCTACGTGAACTGGGCGACTTTCTCGTTGGATGTTCGATGTGTCTGCCGAGGTGAAGGTAGAAACGGGTCAGGGCCGTGAAACTAGAAATGGGAGGTTAGATGGATGAATTGATGGAGTTGTTAGGTGTTGGTTGGTGTCTCCTCCATTGTCGATTGTGACGTCTGTGGCAGGTCCCCGAAGGCTGTGTTCATATTTATGGTTGAAAGTTGGTGCACCTATTGAGAAGCTTGCTTTTTTAAAGACAGTTTTAGCAGAGAAAAAAAGTTTTTTTTTTTGTTCTTGTTCATTTTTTTCAATGCAAGAGTTTCTCTAAAAGTTCTTTTTTTGTTTGTTTAAAACTTCCAGTAACAACTTTTCAGAGAAGAAAAAGGGAAACCGTTGGTCCAGTGGGTAATGGTTTTGTTTTGCTTTCAGTTGCAGTCGTAGACAAAGTCATAGTTGCTAGGCTCCTTGGGGATGGGAGGCGGAGCCTCAGGGATCTGGATGTTCTCCAGGTCGAGGAGGCGTAGCTTCATCTCCATGCTAAGCAGAGTGTCCAGGTCACTCTTGGTGAATTCGCTGGTCATCTCCTTCCCTAGCAGAGCATTTAGCCCATCTGTCCACACACAGTACTGCAAGAGAGGAAAAGCAGCAGGAAGAGACTTGTTAATGTTCACACTCTGAATTGTGATATAATATCACCTCTACCCTACAAATGTATTTGTGGATATTAAGCATATTAAGCATATTAAGCTCTCAGCATATTTAATTTCACATTCCAATATTATCCAATTATTCACTCCTCTATTTCACATGAGAAGTCATTAGCGCGGTGTCAGCGTGGGTATTCTCATAAGACCATAAGCTGACAGTTAGCCTTTAGCATATTAGCAAGTATGAAGAAATGATTAAGTTTAGTGTTGCATTGAAGACCTAACTCTCTCTCAGGTGCTCTAACTCCCATCTAGGACTCACCTCGTGTTTGTCAGGGGCGATGAAGTTTAAGTACTCATCGGACTCGTAGAGGACGGAGAAGGCCAGCTCCAGCACTTCCTGTTAGGGAGCGAGGGAGAGGGGGGATAGAGAGAGAAGGGGAGAGGGAGAGAGAGATTGTCAGTGGAACATTAATGAGTCTGCTGTGTTTGTGCTTCTGCCTCCTGCCAGCCTGCCTGCCATTGCGTCCAACCCCCCCCCCCCCACACACACACAGATTTGCAGAGCAGATGGCTGGCTGTCGCCTCGTGCCGGCCGCTCCCGCCTGCCGAGGCTTAAGGGGGGCGGTGATGGGACGGGACAGCAGGCCTGAGGGACACCAGCAGCGGCGGTCCCAGACTTCACGACTAACTCGGCTGCTTGATGGGCCTGGCGAGAGCGCATGAAACGGCTCTGTCGGGGGGGCATTGGAGACAAGGAACGAGGAAACCGAGAAAGTGCACATATCCTTAAAGGAGCTACAAACATCTCCTTAAAGACTGCAAAACTGCTTTTATTTTAGTGAAATATATCACACTGACATACTGATGATGAGACCAAAGCAGAGCTAAGCTGAGCCCTTTCAGAAGTGCACTTCCATTTTTTATAATGTCATCCATCCATTTGTTGACTACTGATTCAACTGCACATACACCGTATCTACGCACTTCACTTTTACTGATTTTATCTGCACTTCATCTTTATTTTTTTCCTTTACATCCGATAAAAATGTACTGTGTTTGCCGTAAATTCCGGCCATGCTGAAAATACACACATTTTCTCGGACGACTCTATCTACAGTACACATCTATCTGTACACCTCATCTGTACTGACTTTCACATGCTTCACTTTCCTGTCTCCATCCCTAATAAAAATATACTTTGTGCTCCCTGAATAAAAAGGGCCATGCCCTCTGGAGCAGCTGCAGTGGGCGAGTGAAGCTGGCACGCGAGCGACTCCCTGCGGACCCCGCCGAGGCACCGCTCCAGACGGTCGACATCGTTCCCTTCGTCCTCTGCCATGAGCGATGGCGCGGCTGCCCGTGCGTCGGCACATTTCCACCGCGCCCACGAAGAAAAAAAAAAAAAAACGAGACTCGAGGAGAACGCGCGCCAGTCCGTCCAGCCCTGCGTGTCATCCTTTCACGTCAATCCTCCTCTGGCCCGGAGTTTCTTCCGTTTTATCGGCAAACTAATAAAAGAGGTCGGGAGGAAGGCGCAGTGGTCTTTTATCTTCCCCGCTATATTTACCCTCTACCCCTCATCCGTCAACATCAGCACTCGGAGACGAAGCACTACAGAGGGGATCCGCGGCGCTAAAAACCACAGGGAGGCAACTCCTTACCACCAGGAAAAACTGACCGAGGAAATGTACTGTATTTTTATTGTTAATGAAAAGAACACGATAAAAAGACAGATTGAACACAGATTGATTGATTGATTGACAGACTGACTTGACTACCGTCTACCCTCAAACCCATTCCCTCCACCCCACTTCCTCTGTGCAGTCACAGGCACCATGGCAACGGAGAAGACGGCCTCCTGTCTGTGTTTGTTGGGGGAAAGGTGTGTGTGTGTGTGTGTGTGTGGGGAGGTGAAAATGAGGAGCGGCAGGGAGGTGACGTGTGAGGGAGACGGGGGATGATTGGAGCTGATGTTCCTGTCAAGAGAACATCAACGCTGGAGGACACCTTTGTCTGGAGGAGGCCCGGGGAGAGAGTGCCGTGTTGATACACAACAAACATGACCACGCGCGCACACACACACACACACACACACACACACACACACACACACACACACACACACACACACACACACACACACACACACACACACACACACACACACACACACACACACACACACACACACACACACACACACACACACACACACACACACACACCTGCATGTACACACATACAGACAGTTGATGATGATGTACCTTGTTCTGCTTGAGAGCTCCTTTCTCCTTCATGTGAGGGCAGTCCTTGCCTGTGACAACAGCTTTGATGTCAGCCACGGGCACTGCACAGAAAGACAGACACAGAACAGAGTAGTTAGACAGATTCACCATCACACAGACAGGTAGGTAGACAGAGTAGACAGACAGGCATTAGCCTTCTGAGACCAATATTACAGAATATTGCAGAGGTCAGTGTTTTATGGGGAGGTCAAAAGTTATTAGGTAAGATACTGTAATTTAATGAAAACTCTTGAGTGCGTGTGTGTGTATGTGTGTGTGTGTGAGAGAGTGTACGTGTGGGTTTGTGTGTGTGTGTGTGTGGGTGTATTTGTGGGTTTGTGTGTGTGTGTGTGTGTGTGTGTGTGTGTGTGTGTGTGTGTGTGTGTGTGTATGTATGTGGGGGTTTGTGTGTGTGTGTGTATGTGTGGGTTTGTGTGTGTGTGTTGGACACTTACGCTTCTCCTGCAGAGAGTCATGGGGCACCTCCCCCTGGGGGCTCTCCTCCAGATCTCCATAGTGCAGGACTTTATGATTAGGAGACAGTCGACAGTACCAGAACTTATCTAAGGGAAGAGAGAAAGGGGCAAAAGAACAAAGAAAGGTCAGCATAAAATGTAATGTATGTTGACCAATGCAAACATATAATAAACTGCATGTATACACACAGTACCACAGTGAACCTAAAACTAAAGGTGACTCATGTTTAGCAGACACTTTTAATGCAAAGCGCCACAAACTCACAGTGGCGGGTTGTGGAATTGAACCCGGGCCAACTGATTGTCAGGTCTTGACACATCCCCTGTTACATCATGCCCACAAATGCCTATACTGTCTAATCAATCTAATCTAGCCCAGTTCAGTCTAGTCTATGCTGTACTGTATGTATACACAGTGCCAAGAATATACATTGAGCATAACTGTGTGACTGATACTACTATTTGATAAAAAGCTCATCCAGTCTTGGAAGAACAGATTAGTCAGAGTGGCATGGCTTCTGGGACCCAGTCTTTGAGACTTAGGCTGAGGCTGGCGTGTCTGGGCACCCGTCTCAGAGCCCCGGTGCTGCCTGCTGGCGAGCCACCACAGGGGCCTCGAGCCTGGCACGGCACAGCGCAACGCAGACCTGACTAGGCTGGGCCCCCGGGCCTTTGGCTGGCATCGCCCTGTACACAAGCGGCCGCTCCAATTCATAATTGTCGAAAATAGATGCCTGGCAGCACAGCGTGCGTGCATGTGTGTGTGTGTGAGAGAGAGAAAGAGAAGTCATTATATATGTGCATATGGCAGTGTGAAAAATAGGTAGCATGACAGAACAGTGAGGAAACTGACAGGGGAAAGCATAAAATGAAGCAAGATTTTAAACAGAAACAACTAATGACATATATAAGGTTAAAGCTGGAAAAAAAGATGTACTGTAACAGTGTGTATGTATGTGCAAATGTCTGTCTGTCTGTCTGTCTCTGTGTGTGTGTCTGTGTGTGTATCTGTCTGTGTGTGGGTGTGTGTGTGTCTCTGTATGTGTCTGTGTGTGCGTGTGTGTCTGTGTGTGTGTGCGTGTTTGGTGGCAGATTGAAATTGAGTATTTCTTGGGTGGCGGTGTGGGGCTGGGGAGTGGGGTGATGTGACAGCTTGTTCATTAGGCACAAGTCCTCGTGCTGCAGCCGAGTGAGGCTGGTTTATTTACCAAACGGACGTGCTGGTGCCAGAGCTCTCTGCCCAGATACGCAGTCCCCACCATCTGCACACGGCTGTGACAACCTCATACACACACGCACACACCCATCATGAATAACTCAACACAGTCACACACATACACACACACACGCATAGCCATCATGAATAACAACACAGACACACACACACACGACCGCCGCACCACCACATACTAGCCATCAAGAGCCAATCTGTTCCTACCAGGAAAGAGAAATCCCCTACGTTCTATTTTTATTTGACTTATTTTTATTTATCCTTTATTTAACCAGGCTAGTCACATTGAGACAGAGGTCTCTTTTCCGAGTAGCCAAGAACAGCAGCAAGTCTGTGTTACAGTCATCCGACGGAGGCATTTATGGAGCTTTCATGATGTCAAATCTGAGTCACCTTGCAACGCCAACTAGGTCAGGTGGGACATGGGGTCCACTTAAGGGGTGACCGATGAATTATTTTATGTGAAGAGATGACTGTACAGGGACTGAAAGGGAACTCTCCAGACAAAGCCATTTTATGAAGTGGCAGCTTGCAGGCTAGCTGTTAGCCTGTTAGGGAGCCGCTGGCCTGTTCCACCAGCGTGGGCCCTAAGGCAGTCAGGTAGCCTTGTAGCAGGTCCAGAAAGAGGGCCGCCCAGAGCAAATGGCTGCCACAGGCTTGACAAGCTAGCCTGCCTGACCAATTGATTCTGGGCAGAATATAATACATTTTAAAACTGATGAATTTAAACTTTAAACAGTTTACAGATAAAAATCACTAAGGGTGAAGGAGTGTACCCTTTCAATTCCATCTGGAATTCTTCTATGGATAGTAACGGTAATAATTGGTCTAAAAGATTTGAATAAAAAGGTTCATCCACAAACAAATATTACAAACTAATGACATACCCTAATGTCTAAGAAAAAGTTGGCCTGTGCGAAATGGTTTGATGCATTTTAATGGAGACACTGAGACCAAAGTGGTGTACAGCCAAAGTGTGTGTGTTTGTGTGTGTGAGACAGAGCATGTGTGTGGATATCTGTGAGTGTGTGTGTGTTTTGGAATGGAAGCATGTGTGGGCTTGTTTTTTTTCCCTTTTTTTTGCACTCATGACAGCACTTGGTACGTGCCACAGAAACAGTGACTAAACCGCGGGCCTCACCGAACACATGACCGGCATCTTGGATGCCCACACAGCAGCGACTTCCCACGACATCGAGAGCGAAACGGAGCGGAGCGAGCCTGAAAAGGAGGCTGACCGCGTTTGTCATCCAAAAACAGATGCTGCTTTGAAACGACGAGCCGAGCCAAGCTCACCGATCAGTGAGAAAGTAGAAGAGGGGAACACCTATAGCTCAATTTTTATTTTATTACATTTTATATATAAGTTTTAACCTACATAAGTTTTACATTTGAATGCTTTTTCAGAGGCTGTGACCCTTTAATAAGCGATATCATCCAGAGGACACCAGCTGCTGTGTCCACATGCCACACGCTAAACTACAGAGAGCGAGAAAAAGCAACGAGTGTACGAGTGTACGAGTGTCTAATAATATATGGGTGAGAAATACATGTTAATCAGTTACAGTGGTGAGAGGAGATATCTAAAGCAGATCAGCTGTAAAAACAACCCCCACAAAAACAGGTAAGGTAAGGTGCCTGTGATGCATCAACATGCGCGAGACTGAGACGGCGCATTCGTAAACAGAGAGATGTGCTGTGAGGAGCTATAATAAGCTGCTGTGTCTGGATGGATCACCAAACATCCACACACACAAAAACAAAAAAAACGCAAAAACAGAAAGTAACAAAAAGAAAGTAAAGCAAAGTAACACGCACGCTGGGTCCATCCTATCACCCTTCTCCCATCCTCAGTAATGTGTGTGTGTGTGTGTGTGTGTGTGTGTGTGTCTTTTTCAGAGCAAGTGCAAAACTGACTGAACAATTCCTTTTAGAAATGGCATCCGAGGCCATTCCACTTTCCCGCTACAAGTGGGCTCGTCACCCGCTTCCACCCCTTATTGCCAATTCATTACATCATTCGATTTACGAGATTAGAGATTTGCGTTTGAGTATGAAATGCCCCCCCCCCCCCCGCTTTCCTCTCCCCTTTATCCCCCCTTTCTTCCCCTCACGCCCTTCGTCGCAGAAGAAAAAAGCGCCGCCAAGGCGAAGTGTCAGTTTTGATTTTGCTCAGCTCGCCCGAGCTTTTAAGATGATAATGATGATACATGAGCATCTTTTGCAAAATGGTTTGAAGCTCATGCGGGCACTCGAACTGAAAATGGAGAGACGGAGGGGAAAGAGAGGGTTAGCAAAAGACTGGGACATTGATTTCAAAATGGTAGCTTTAAGGAAAGAATGAAGAATGACTAACTGAGGGAATACTCTTATTTATCTGTGGACATGGGGATTGGAATATATGTTACTTATAGAGAATAGAGACGGGGAGAAGAGAGAGGCAGATGAAGAGAGAGTGAGATAAAGAGAGAGGCGGAGAAGAGAGAGAGAGATGAAGAGGGGAGGAAGAAAAAAAAAGGGTTCAGAGGAGGCCGACCGAGGGGGAAATAGAGACATTTGGGTCCCTTGAAGGATTAAATTCTATCCGACTCTGAGGAAGGAGCGGCCAGCTGATAAGGGCGTCTCTCTCGCCGTCTCTGCCCGTCCTCTGGTCGCCCGTGTCAAAGAGGATATTAGGGCTCGACTGCCCCCAAAACACGCCGGCACAAACCCCGTTAAAGCTCTGTCCTCTATCAAACGGCCAGCTGCTCCCTGAATGTCGGAATGTCCCGCAGAGAAGGGCACTTTAAACATTCGCCCAACTCCGCTAACCACCCCCCCCCCCCACCTCCCTCTTTCACTGGCCAGGCTTAATAATAGAAGCCATAAAGAGCTCTACTGCGCAGCACATCAATTTTAAAGGCGCGTTATTCAGCGGAACAGCGAAAGCCTTTTGCTTTCATGAGAAAGGACACTCTCGTGCTCTCGTGCAAGCGCCGACAAAACGAAACGATAGCCCCGAGCACGAGCCCAGTCTCTTCTACCCCCACCTCTCGTCCTCAGAGGACAGGAGAGGAGGCAATGCTTTCAGAAGACAGGGGGGGAATAGAATTAAGCCGTCTCCTCCACCATTACTGGGATCGATTCACGCACTTCAGAGCAATGAAAGCTTGTCGGAGCCTTCTAGAGAAAGAAAGAGCAAGAGCAAAAACGAGGGAGAATAAAGAGAGAGAGTGAGAGAGAGAGAGAGAGCGTGCGAGTGCAAGAGTGAGATAGAGCCGAACAAAGACGTGTGCGTGCCATTCTAAAAAGGTTTAGTCTGTGTAGCCATAAAGACGCGAGACAGGAAGATGGAAGGAGCCATCTTCGCAATTAGGGAGCTTTTGCAGCACGGAGCCATAAGAGCCGCGCTCCTGCACCCGTTCCCACAGCGGGGCGAACAAAGACAGATACAGAGAGAGAAAAGACAGGCAGAGTGCTGAAGAAAAGGAAGACGGAAACAGAGAGAGAGAGAGAGAGAGAGAGAGAGAGAGAGAGAGAGAGAGAGAGAGAGAGAGAGAGAGGAAAGAAAGGAGTGAGGAGGAGAGAGCATTGTGAGATGAGTGAAGATCAGGGTCATACAAGAGGCCGAGTGTGGTGGAGGCAAGAGGCCCAAACAAAGAGAGTTGTAGAGATTACAGAGGGAGGGGGAGTGCAGAGAAAAGGGAGAGAGAGGGAAAAAAAATACATATAACCAATGGGAGAGAGACAAATAGAGGGATGAAGAAAAAGAGGAGGAAAAAAGTCTGTATGTAGTATGTCTGTAGTATACCTGTAGCTTTGGCAACAATGACTTTTATTCATTCACACTATGAGAGAGAGAAGGATGGAGAGAGAGGGATGGAGAGAGAGGGAGATAGAGATAGAGAGAGAGAGAGATGGAGGGATGGAGGGGTGTGCTTACCTTGCCTCCTGCGGCTGCTGATCTTCCTGAAGCAGGTGCCATCACACAGGCGGTTGAGGCGCTGCTGCTTGATGAGCTCCATGATCTCCGGCTGGATCTTCTCACGGAGCTCACTGGGCATAGAGGAGACAAGGGTGAGACTCATACAGGCTCATTCTAACACACACACACACACACACACACACACACACAGCACAGGCACATACACACAGGCACGCATACACACACACACACACACACACACACACACACACACACACTTCACAACTTAATCCACTTCAGAGGATAAATTTACTGTTTCTCCACTCCCCCGTTTCACAAGCACACACACATATTTATCTTACTGCGCTCTGTTCACCAGCGAGGACAGAACAAATATAATTTCAGAATACATTACAGCATTCAACTACTTCTTCAAATATATAGTTATTATTCTGTTCTATTATTCTGCAGGAAGCTGGACTTGGAATTTATAATGGAAATATGTACTTGTACATAGAAACACAAAGCAGGGAGTGCTAAATTTTAGCACATGTGGACAGCCCAACTGTGCCTTATTATCAAGAAACAAGAAGCATAAGCACAGTCCCATGCGAGTATAATATACTGTATGCACATGCATTTGGATGTATTACATGTATATGTGTATTAGTATGGGTGTGTATATGTATGTGCGCACTGATGCTTGGATGTGCGCTAACGTGACTGAATTATGCATAGCCTTCATAACAAGGCATGGCACACAACCCCTGGATAACAGCGTTTCGGTCATTAATGGGTAGTGCATGGGTAGCTGACGCTCTCGTAAAATCCCTTCTTTCATCTTCTGGAGTCTTCTATCGCTCATCTCGTTTCTGCTTCCTTATCCTCACATCGTTAATGAGAGCGAGGGGAAAGGCTCGTTTCCCCGCATTACGCGACGTCCTCATTAAACGCTGTGTTTCTTGTGGAGATTTACGAGAAGTTTTGGCCTCTTTGCACCCCCCCCCCCCCCCCCGTATCTTCACATACCATCACAGTGAAACGAGTCAGAAAACGACAGTCGCGGTGTTCTTTTTAAAATATCATTATATCAAACAGTGTGCTTCCTCTCATGTTTTATAGGTTCTGTAAAAAGGACACAAATACCATCTCATTTTTTGCTGTGGATATTTTACAATAACTCCATAAATGAGGCACACTTTATTTCTTTATTTTACACCAAGTAAATAATTTAATTATCCTGAAGGACATCATTTACTGAAGGTCAGACATAGCTTTAAAAGGGTTTGATCATCAGTATCACCTGTGAGCCACTGTGCTCTCCCCGCTGCCCCATTGCCATATCTGTGGGCAGCCCCCTATGAAGCCCTAGACCCAATTTCCAGTTTGTGTGAGCAGGTAAGAGCTTAACATCTTGTCCCCTCTGGGCCAAAAAGTCGAGAAGTGGTCCAGAAAATAGAGCTGTAATGGGGACTCCTTTTAGTGTAATGAGACCGGGGTAGTTGAGGGAGAACATAGAGTGGGAGACTCCATTGGGGGAAGTGGGGTAATTTCAGCTTATTGCCCTCTGTCTCCACCTCCATCTCCAGTCATGAGTGGAGGGAAGCAGGTGGGCTGTGTTGAATTAGAGAGGTACACCTACCCCTCTCAACCTGCTGAGGCTCATAGGGAAGTGGGTGGCTCCACTTTATACAGTCGTTTGAAACTTGCTCTATGTGCTAATCTTATGGGTGGCATGGACAAACATGGGCAAACATCTGCAGACTATGATGCAGAGATTTGGTTCCAATTTGATACCGACTGGGGGGGGGGGGGGGGGTGGAGTGTGTTTACTTACAATACATAAGAGCCTAGAGAATATATCTAAACCTACATGCTTTGTACATACATTTTATACAGGCATGGATGTGTGTGTGTGTGTGTGTGTGTGTGTGTGTCTATGAGTGAGAGAGACTCACAGGATGGGCCTCGACTGGAAGTCTTCCTGGTTCATCCTCTCGGACTGGCGGATCTTTAGGATCTCGGTGTAGCTGAGGTTCTGTAGGCGGCTCTTGAACTGGTCCAGGGAGTTAGGCTTGACCGTCAGCGCTCGCATAATCTGCTCTCTCACCACCTGCATCACCTGAGAGAGACGGAGAGAGAGAGAGAGAGAGAGAGAGAGTCAGATCTTTCTAAAAAACAACAAGCAGCATGACCACACATCATTTTTGTGTACCACGAGATCATTAGCTGTGCGTCATGTAAGACATGTCAGAAAAACAACAGTCTTTGGTCAGCCACTTGCACCTACTGACCCACATAAGGTCTGTTTGGATCTGGTACCAGATAAAGAGTGATTGGGGAGGGCTGAAGAGGGACACCGACACTGATGAATCTATCAAGGCGCTTAAACAGCTACAAGGGGTTTATTTAGCTTTTATTTACAAAAGCTCATGTTCAGGTCACACTGTGGCCAGCTATGACCACAAAATGTCCCTTTGCCCAGGAGAGAGAGATGGTCAGACACACACACAGATTATCCACATCCATTATCCTCAATGCTACTAAGATTCTGTTAGAGCACAACCGAAGTAAACACTCAACCTTCCCCACAAAGGACACATCATCCATCAGTAAGTTCCTCATCAGAAACATCTGAAGGCTCACTGACACTGCTACTCTTTCTGAAGGACACCTCATCTGTAATCCAGTTCCTAATCAGGAAACCTCTGAAGGCCTCCAACAAATTAGTGCAGCTTTGAGAACTCGTCTGTAAGAGCCTCTAAAATTCTTCATCTGCCGCTTTTACAGGAAGTACAGAGCAGATGAACTGGGTCCAGTAGTCACAGGTGTTTGATTCCACTCCACTTTCCCCAAGCTTTCCTCCTCTTCATTTGTCTTTCTGTTCATGTTCACTCAGTTATTGCTCTTTTCAACTCATTTAGTTCATTCAGTGTTCTTTTTTCCCCTCAGCAGTTTTTCACCTACACACAAACCAGCCTGCTGAGTTTCTGTCAGCTTTCATTTTCCTTCAGAGAAGCGCCTCGGCATCGCTTAGCAACCATGGGCCACAGGGTTGATATTCTAATAAGCCGTTTGGATGTCAACACTGTCAAACACATCAACGAAATTTTCAATGGGAAATATCGCACATTTGTAAACACTTTGAGAATTCCTTTGAACACAAAGCTCTAGCTTCTAAAGCCTTTTAACAAAGCTTTCCTGTTGTCTATCTATCTGGCAAGGACGTCAGTGTGCGGCTAACAGCTATGCTAATGGCTTGTGTGCAAACTAGGAAGCAGATGGAGAAGCTCTGTGGTATTCCGTGCTAGACTGGCCAGCGCGACTGGGAGGAAGAAGGCAGATGGTGCAAAGCCATTAAGAAGCCTCAGATTCAGCACTTCAGCTCTGCTTAGGAATGGAAGAGTGGCCCCTCTCCTGTCATCTACCATCAGAACCAATGAAGGGAAGCAAGGCTAACTATCCGCACTGCATGTAGTGTGTACTCTGGAAGGCTAAAGAATAGTGAATGCAAAACCCTGGTGAATGCAAGACCCTGCATCTCCGGTAGGTGTGTGAGCATGTGTATGTTAGTGTGCACTCTGGAGGAATCAAGAATGGTGAATGCAAGACACTGCATTTCTGGAATGTGCGTGTTTAACCCTTTTAAAAATGGTGTCCACTACAGAGCACAGAAGTATATCTTAGTTGAAATTATAGAGCAGAAAATGAAATAGGTCCAACAGTCATTTAGCCAATTGGTCTTGCTTGGGCTTTTAGTTTTTAATACTTCATGCATCAAAGGGTTAAGTGTGTGCTTTAGTAATAGTAGACAGCATATTACTCTGAGTTGTGCTGTGGGTAAACTCCCCCGCACCTCCTTGCCATTGCACCCACCTCTCAAGTGAGAGAGCTGGTATGGATCTATGCTTCCCGTGACGCAGGCTGCACGTCTTTGTTTGGAAGATGAAGCTCCCCCCAGAGACTGGGGCTACTGCTGCTCAACAGACCATTGGCTCAGACCCCTCAACCCCTCTATTCTGGTTCAACCAGCTAATGGCCTCCTTATGGCTTTATGGTTCACTCTCTGGAGCCCCATCCACCAGCCCTTTCTCCTAATGGTAGCAACCCCCCCCCCCCCCCCGCCCTCCCCTCCCTCCAAACACACACAGCCATCTCCTTCCAGTCTAAACAACTGAGCTGGTCTCACACACACAGTGCCATGCTGAAACACTGAGCCAGGTCCACACACACACACACACACACACACACACACACACACACACACACACACACACGGTACAAGGCTGTCTCATTGTCACACTCTCCCTCAAGTCTCATCTTGCTGGCAGACTCCAGGGTGTGTGTGGTTATTACAGGGTGTCAGCACATCTATTACTGAAGAAGATGAGCCCAAATCTGATGGCGAGGGAGGGGTTGGGGTTGGGGGGTACAATCCCCCCTCTAAAAACAGCTTTAAGCATTGGCTTTGGATAATCCCCTGTGCCAGTGCACCAGGAACAAACAGCAGGGGGCGAGAGGGAGAGGGAGAGGCTGCAGCTCCCAAATTAGGAAACAGGGGAAGCCGCTACCACAAGACCTTAGAGACATGGCTCATGGCCCCCCCCCCCCCCCCCCCCCCCACACACACACACCCCAAACTAAGCCACTAAGCCACGCTGCATTGCTGGAGCCACCCCACGGATGAGGATTTCACGTCTGATTACACAGCTTCATCCAAAACATGTCATTAAGCTTACGCCAGTGACTGAGGCACTCGCTCACACACACACGCACACACACTCTCTCCCTCATACACACAGACAGACACATACACATACACACACACACACACACACACACACACACACACACACACACACACACACACACACCACAGTGTGACCTCAGGCCAACAAACAGCGAACCGACAGGCAGCCAGTGGACCGTGCTCGTCGATAGCCGGTTTGTTTACACTTAATGAGCTCGAGACTGTTAAAATCGCATCTTCTCCAGACGTCTGAGCACGTCTGAGATGCTTGTTTACTGGGAGGCATTTTTATAGGGAGGTTGTCTGTACAAGAGTATTTCTAAGCAAGGTGCTAGTCAGAGATGTCCTGACGAAATTAAACTGACCACTGATGTCCACAGCAACCAAATGCCTGTACTAATTGACCAGAACCATGAAGCATTTGATCTTATGGAAAAACTCTGATAACCAAGAATATTAGCCAATGCTTATTGACTGATCCCAACCTCCCACCTTTCTTTTTCTTCTCTAAAAAGCAAAACAAAACGAAACATAGGACTGCAGACACTGTCAAGTAACATGCATCCAGCTCACCAGATCTTTGCAATTGACATTTCTGAGTGTTAATTGGTCATTAATGGCTGTGCTCCATGTGACTGTAAGACTGGTATGTGAAGACTGAAACTACCTTGTTTCAGTCATCTTTAACCAGATGCTTTGACTGAATAAGTGTCCTTCTAGTTCAGTTGATGTATCTAAGCAAGTGTCCTTCTAGTTCAGTTGATGTATCTAAGCAAGTGTCCTTCTAGTTCAGTTGATGTATCTAAGCAAGTGTCCTTCTAGTTCAGTTAATGTATCTAAGCAAGTGTCAGTCTTCTGTCCTTCATTTGGCATTCTCTGCCAGTCCCTTCCCGTTTGGCTCCGGACTGCCAATCACACCTGATAACCATTCAGCATGCTGTTGCCCACGGCAATCAGAGCGTGCAAGATTTATCGCAAGAGCCTCACGTCTTTTTCTGTCTTTTTTTTGGTTTTAATTATAGCCTCGTTCAGCTATCCATCATAAATTCACACATGTGCCGTCCTCCGCCCCCCCATCAACCCCCGACACACACACACACACACACAGCCCCATACACACACTCAGCCCCATACACACACTCAGCCCCATACACACACTCTCTCACACACATAATGAAAACTCGCATTATTCTCCTCCTACCGTTCCTAAAAGTCTATCAACTGTGGCTGGAGTGGGAGGGTTCATTATTTACCAAGGGACAGCGGTGACTTTGGCTTGACTTTCCTCCATACTGACAACTCTGGAGATTGAATGACATATAAGCCTTTACCCAACAGCACACACTCCTTCACAACAACTCCACAGTTACTGCCAGTCATACCACCTCAAAACACATCACATCCATCCTAAAGCCTGATTTGTGCTCTCTTCACATACGAAAATAGATACGTCCCATTCAAACACTGATTCATTTTGTCTGTATCCGTATTTAACATTGAGCATAAATGAGCCTTTATTGTGTTTATGTACACTGGGATGGAACGGTCAATTGATGCTATGCAGTACAAAACACAATATTCCAAGACTTCAACGTTTACGTTTACTTCAATGTTACGTATCTGGGTAAAACATAAATCCACACACTGCAATCGAATAATTATAGGAATGCTCAAGTCTCAGTAGTGCACTTCCTTTAGGACCATGTGGTACTAAAGACCCCCCCCCCCCCCTCAATCTCCACCCGTCATGAAAGCACTCCAAAGCACCTGACGAACCATGGCTGATGAGGAGGCCTCTCAAAAATCAACACCCTGATGTCTGCACACAGACACAGACACAGACACAGACACACACACACAGCCTTCCTTCAAGTCCAATCAGTCATCAGTGTGGTGTCCATCCAGTGGCTGGCCCTTGCCACACAGCACCGAGCCACACGCTGGCAATCGTCCATGTTGGTGGGCGGGCGGGCAAGCAGTTTCAAGGGGGGAGTGTGGGGGCACTCAAGCTCCCTCCCAAGCGAATCATCACGGGTGGAATCGACAAGCATGTACTGTAACAACCATATCAAAAATGGCCGTGTCCACTTCACACGTGTCTCCAGGTCCCCCTTCAATTCACTCCCTTCTCCTCTTTTTCTCATTCTTTCTGCCTCTATACATACTTCTTTTTCTTTCTTTTTTTCTTCCTTCATTTTATTCCATTCTTTCCTTCTTCTTCACTAGTCTCTCCTTCTCCCTATCCTTCTCTCTCTCTGACTCTCTTTCTCTCTCTCTCTCTGTCTGTCTATCTCTCTGTCTCTCTGCTGCTGCTGCTGCTTTTAGTGACTCACTCAGCGGGCTGCCCACTTGCCTAAGTCTGCTGCTGGGGCTTAATCAGGTGCAAAGCAGGAGGGGGGGGGGGGGGGGGCGGCATCCTGACTCACATAACCACACACTCGCTGTTATGCTAATCTAGTAAAAAATAAAAATAAATAAATAAATAAATAAAAAACACCACGCTCACCCACAGCCTCTACTGTCAATTAACAACGGCTCACTTCAAAGTTCAGGAAGCGGAACCATTAGCAAGAAAAGAAAGGAAATACAGATATACAGATGTGTGCACATGTGTGTGCGCGTACACACACACACACACACACGAAACAAGGAGATGTGAGGTGCTATTTTTAAATGCACAGGCAATTTAAGCAAAAGAGAACTGAATATTCCCTTCTGTTCATTGACAGAAAAAAAATACAATAATAAGGCTGTTTCTGTTTCCCCATTAATTTATTGAATTAGTAATGACTCGCTTGCAAATGAGACAGAGCTCCGGCCTTGCTGGTCAGCTCTGTGTGAGTGTATGTGTGTGTGTGTGTGTGTGTATGGTGACAGGTGTTACCTACAGGGTAATTGGACTAACTAGCACTATATGTAACCAAGATCAATAGACCGTGGCGATGTAGTCTCTGGTCAACTCTTTGACACCAGCTCATAGTAGCGCTCTCTCTTGCTCTCTCTCGCAACAAATAGTCACTCGCCCATGCCAAGGTGTGCTCTCAGCTGGCAATGGGATGGCATCTATGCTCTGCTGTGGGTGTCGGCTTGGTTGCCACCGCGGGGAGGGGAGGGGCGGGGGTGGGGTGGGGGAGGGGGGTTTGAGTTGTGATGAAGTCGCGACGCTGCCATTTTTAGAAGCATGGCGGTGCATGGGCATGCAGGCCTTATTTTTTCATTCCATTTTTCTTTTTATGTCTCCTTCAGGGAATTACTGAGCAGAAGACAAATGGAAGCCCTGGACTCACCAGGGAAGCTATTGATGGAGAGGAGCGAGGGAGAGTGTACAGACTAGCACATCTATCTGCAAACACACACACACACACACACACACACACCTTGACTGAATAGAGCGCTAACACCACACTTAAGCACACACCACAAAGACACACTCAAACACCTATACTTCTTGTGCCACACGCACACAAATAGAGGACACAAGAACAGGGGACATGCGCTAACCAAACGTATCTCTAACACAAAACATACACACACAATAACGGTCTCTTTAAGCATCACAAAAAAAGTATCAAGGCAAACAGATGCATGAGCTCATGAGCATGGTGGTGGATATTAACCCAGGTGGATCCAGCAGTAGGCAGAGCTGCGAGGTGAGGCTGCTCTTTCTGCTAGTGCTGGTTTCTGCTCTGGGCTTAGAGACTAGTCTACCCCTTGGGTCCACAGCAGAAAGCAAAGAGGCTCTTTCCTCTTGTCTGCATTGATCCCACCTACGGCACAGGCCATTGCACCCCCACACACTAACTCACCAACACAAACACACACACACACACACACACTCACCAACACAAACACACACACACACACACACACACACACACACACACACACACTCACAAGGCCGATACTACCATGAAGACACTTGCAAGGATGCACGTATACACACACACACACAGCCAAACAAACACATGCCCTCCCACACACACACACACGCACGCACGGATGCACACATGCATACAAAAGTCTGCAAAACAACCACACCAAGCATGCCTGGGGGGCCAACTGCACCCAGGCAGACGAGGAGGAAGAGGGGAGATATAAATAACTCGTCTGAGAGAGACCCGGCCGGCGCAAAATCCAATAAACCAAGAAAATTTTATTTTCGAGAGATTCACGTGATCACGATTTTCCATGTATTGATTGGTACTGGCAGGCGGCCTCCCCAGCAGAGAGAAAAAGAGTGAAAGAGTGTGAGAGAGAGAGAGAGAGAGAGAGAGAGAAAGACAGAGAGAGATAGGCATGCTGTGCACCCAGCTACCCAGTGGGTGAGTGGCAAGGCCACAGCAGCTTGCTAGTGTACGCCAATAACGAGCTTGGGGGATATGGAGTGTACGTACGGAGCGTGCTCACCTGCACCGTTATTCTCCCGCTAACGCTTTTTACAGCTGTTGCTTTTTTATTATTAGCATCCTCCTGCTCTCTACAGGCTTTGGCAACGCAGCATGCAAATGGATGCTAATAAGACCATGGTCAACTTGAGAGAAACATGAACAGAGACAGTGCGTGAGAGAGAGAGAGAGAGAGAGAGAAAGAGAGAGAGAGAGCAAGGGAGAGAGTGAGAGAGAAAGAGAGCAAGGGAGAGGGTGAGAGATCCAAAACTGACTGAGAGATAGCTAGTTTGACAGAGGGAGGGGGGGTACTAGGGGGAGGCTGGAGCTTGGGGATGAGAGAGTGAAAGTGTGTGTGTGTGTGTGTGTGTGTAAATATGAGAGATGGTGAGGGAGTGTGTGTCTGTGAGTGCAGGAGTAAGGCTGTGTATTCTTTCTCCCTCCCTCCCTTTCTCTCCCTTTCTTCCTCTCCTCCTCTCGCTCTGTCCACTGATGCTGACATATCTTAGAAAGCAGCGATCAATGAACTGAGCCCCGTTCTTCACCACAGCCATTCAAAGCCATTTCCATGAGCCACAAGATGGACAGGCCCCCCACCCCCATCCCCTCACCCAATACACACACACACACACACACACAAATAGGAGAACGTGCAAATAAGAGTTGAGAAGGTTCCACCATCGTGGAAAATATGCCTTAATGCAGATTCGGTCAGGCAACCACACAAAGAGGATTACGCAAATTACTTGTGCTTTTCTACACATTAGGTTACAATGAGATTGTATAGTATCAAAGTATAGATAGATAGATAGATAGATAGATAGATAGTTAGATACTTTATTGAACCCCAAGGGGAAATTCAAAATTTCCCCAGGGGAAATTATAGTATGGCAATTGCATGGATTCTATACAATGTTGTAGCCATGGTTATGGTTATTTAGTAGTGGGGTAGAGTATTTACTTTGCTTCCAATGTTAAGTTCATCTGACTGCTTTTCACCAATGACCATCAGTAACCAAGACAAGCTGTTCTTTGAAATCCCCTCCTTCAAAATATTTGCGTTGCCCTGGTGTGAGGTAAAATTGTGCATGCATGCATGCATGCGTAGCCTGTCTCTGTTTGTGCGCGTGTGTGTGTGTGAGAGGGTGTGTGTGTGTTTGTGTCGAGCATGCTGCCGTTTTAATCGCTGGGGGGGGTTGCTGAAAAGCTGCCCCTAACCTTATTAGGGGTGGGGGGGGGGGGCCTTCTGCCCAACGCCAAGCCCTTCATCCCATCTGTCTGCCAGCAGCACCTCGGCTCTCCCCATCTCACCTCGCATCGCATCCCAACCCCACGCAACACAGCGCAGCTCAAAGTCCCACACCGCATCCAGGCAACAGCACAAACAACCTTCCTCTATCCCTCTGTCAGTTTTCCTCTCAACTCACTCACTCAGCCAGCCAGCCACCACCCCCAAAGACACGCACGCATGTACACACGCCTGCACACACACACACACACACACACACGCATGCGCACACACACACACACACACAAAGCTCATGCTTACATGTTCCTCCTCTCTGCACTAATTCACTCTCCCTCTCTATCAATCATCAATTCAGAACAGCTTGATGTCCCTCTTCCCTTCCATTTCAATCTCTCTATCCCCCCTTTCTCTTCCTCCATTCGGAGTGGAGGACTCCCCGTGGTACTCACATGGAATGGTCACCTCCATGGTTACGAGCAGCTGCGCTCCACTCCACTCTCCGCTGGCGTCCGTCGGCAAGGAGGAGGAGGAGGAGGAGGAGGGGGAGGAGGTGGGGGGGTTGAGGGGGGGTTATGGAAGCGCCGAGGTGGCTAATGTGAGAGCTAACGCTGGCTAACGCACACACACGCGCCCGCACGCCTATATGCTAAGAGAGCTAGCGGACAAAGCTGTTGCACTTCTCAGCGGAGAGAAACAAAAATGGAGAGATTAAACCAACGGAGGTGAAGCAAAAAGAGCCACAGGCTGGGGAGAGAGCGTGCAGTCTCTCTCTCTCTCCTCTCAGCTCATCCCTACCGCGAGCAATTCACCCTCTCTTTCTCTCCTTCTCTCTCTCTCTCCCTCTCGCTCGTTCTCTCTGGCTGGTTTGGCGCTCAGAGAATCGCTGTCTGGGAGAAGGGATCGGCACGGCGGCTCCGCTTATGTTGATTTGTGCGTTTCAGCCGCGATTGGGCAGACGCGGCCGTGGTCTCAGCCAATCAAATGCGCCAGAGGAGGAGGGCTCACACATGGGGGTTGGGTGGAAGGGAGAAGGACAGAGGGGAGGGATGGAGGGAGGGAAGGAAGGAGAGATGGAGGGAGGGATGGAGAGAGGAGAGGGGGAGGGGAGAGAGTCAGAGGGGGGGGAGGGGAGGCAGTGAGAGTGGCGGCAGAGGGAGCGGAGCTTAGACGGGAGTTCAGCTCTGGCTATACTGGGCTGAGAGTGCCGCTCCACTGTGCCTGGCTGGGGATGGTGACGGGGTGGAGGCAGTGGAGGGTGGAGGGGGGGCAGGGACCACTGCATCCCAGCCGAGGCTTGTCATTTTGGGCTTAGTGGGAAGAGTGAGTGGGGTATTTGTCGCGTCCAAGTTCTCTCATACACACACACAAACACACACACACACACAAAGCACAAAGACTTTCACATACTCACAGGCGGACAGACACACAGGCTCACAAGCAGCAAACACCAGACGTTTCATCTTGCCGTGTATAGGCAGGGGTAGCAGCGACTGGAAGATGGTAGCCATGGCAACAGGAGAAACGTGTTTTTTTCTCTCTCTCTCTCTCTCTCCCCCTCTCAGAATTTTCTGCCCTGGGAGCAACAGCGTCTTCCTTCCCTTCCACAGCCCTGACTACACAACCACTCACAGGATGTGACAGGTGTGTGTGTGTGTGTGTGTGTGTGTGTGTGTGTGTGTGTGTCTGCCCAAAGGTAGCCTGTTTAAGTTGAACTGAACCTAAGAATTGTATGATGCATGTATGTATGTGAGTTTGGTATGTACTGATGGCATGTACTGTGTGTTTCTGCGGTTTCCGTTCTGTCTGCATTACACGGTGCATATGACCGACGCATGTTATACTTACTCTACACAGACATATGTGTGTGAAGAGAGAAGAGGTGAGTGCAGATATTTAAGGAAACTCTGTGTGTGTGTGTGTGTGTGTGTGTGTGTGTGTGTGCGTATGCGCGTGCGTGCGTGCGCATACACTACATAATAATGTTTGCTGGGCCACAAGAATGTATATGGAGGTTTGTGTGGAGCATGTGTGGCGATGGGTGCTGTGCAAGACCACCCTTAGAATTACTGCAAGTCCAACAGTGTTCGAGCAGTGCTTTGCTCGTCCTTGTAGTCCCTCTGGGTTATGTTTACTTCACTGGGTATTTTTAACAGAGGAGCATCTGGTTCTCTCTCTCTCTCTCACACTCTTTCTCTCTCTTTATATGTGTGTGTGTGTCTATGTATGTATGTCAACAAGCACATACACATCAACATGCTGTCACAACAAATTTCCTCTTGAGGAAAGCAGAGGCTGTCAGATCTAACACACTTTGTTCAACATATCCCTACCCATTTAGATTGTTTAGATAAAAAACATAAGTGACACTTCCAGTCTACCACAGCACAACACTATTATGGTTTACATAGTGACTGGTATGTGTATGACAGCACAAGGACTCTTATCTTGAACCAATTTTTTACCAAAACAATATGTTGTCCATATGCTGTTCCTCGTAGTTACTCAACATATTACACTGTAAACACTGCAAGAGGGTACAATCATACTGTGAAAGGGCCACTCTAAAATTTATATTCAAATATATTCTGAAGGTGGACATTATTTCTGGCAAAACATTCCACCCCAAATATCAAACTATTTACACTTCATCCTCATTTATGACCACCACTTCCACCCCTGTGGGCTTCCTGTATTTACATTACCATTTGTAGTCCCTAATGCAAAGGCTAGCGGCTGGCCCTAAATGTCAGTCCGCCTGTTCAACCGGCGCTGGTAATTGGGGCTATTTTTAGCTGCTGCCACGCCACTGCAGATGTCCTGAAGGTAAAGCAGCAGCAGCAGCAGCAGAAGGTGGTGGTGGTGGTGGTGGTGGTGGTGGCGGCGACGATGGCGGTGGCATATGCGCAGCTGATAGGCCGTCCTGCTACCGCGGGTGACAGCGCGTGACGGAGCAGGGGCTCTAATTGAATCGGCTTCTCCAGACCTCGGGCTCCCGTCTCCCACGCAAACAACGGGGGAGCGAGCGGAGCGTGTCACCGAGCATCTCTACTCTTGTGTGTGTGTGTGTGTGTGTGTGTGAGACACCGTGTGTGTGTGTGTGTGTGTGTGTGTGTGTGTGTGTGTGTGTGTGTGTGTGTGTGACACTGTGTGTGTGTGTTTGTGTGAGACACTGTGTGTGTGTGTGTGTGTGTGTGTGTGTGTGTGTGTGTGTGTGTGTGTGTGTGTGTGTGTGTGTGTGTGTGTGAGAGAGAGAGAGAGAGAGAGAGAGAGAGACAATGCGTGCTGACTTTCGAATGAACGCAGGCCTGTGCATGCTCACATCAGATTGATGTGAAGTGCATCTTTAGCCTGACCATGGGCAGTATTTGTTGTTTGGTAAATGGCATGTCCATGCATGTGGATGACTGATTGTTTATTGCATGTGTGTGTGTGTGTGTTTGTGTGTGTTTGAGTTTGTGTGTAGTGGGGGCATCTAATCCCTCCGTTTCAATAACGATCCCCCACCCCTCCTGTATTAGCAGCTCTTGGCCCAGAGGTGTCCGTGACTCATCTCGTGCAGAGGCAGCCACAGATGAGGCTGAGCGACTCTCACCCAGCCCAGCCTGCCAGACATGACAAGCCGATTACCCACGCTAGTCATGAATCCCCCGAGCTGTCATGCAGGCCTGCTTTCATTAATAAAACATACTATTGACGTTTCACATCCCTCACCTCCCTCAACCCACCAGCGTCCCCTCGTCAAGGAGAGATGCGGCCAAACCTTGTGTCCATCCCTTAAGTCCGATAAAACGTAGCTGGCCTACTTTGCGATGACTTTGTGATATGCAACGTCTTAGTTAAACATTTTGCAGGGCAGCTTTGGCGCTTTGCGGTCATGGATGGGAGCCAGCGATCCTTGTTCTCAGGTACGGTCTGAAATACGCCTCTAATAAGGTCAAGAGCATCGCCCTTCTGCTGCCAAAGCAAGTGGCATGCTGGTGTTATTAAGGTCAGCAGGCACCTATTTTCTATTCATGACTAAATTATGCTCAGTAATAACAAGCTACTTGGGCTTATCACTTCCAGACACAATAGTTGCTCTGCACATTGGAGAACTCAGCCAGTGTGAATGAAATCAAAAATGAAATCAGCCTCGTGGTACAACGGTGTGCTTCAGAACACTGAAGGTCACCCACCCACTGAGGGACTAATAAAACACTGTGGCTCTACAATTTCCAATACAATTGGTTCTTCTCATCAAACATCACAATACAAATATGTAATCAGGAACCTATCTTTTAAAGAGCTCTGTGGCTTATTATAATATAACTCTTGCAGTGCTCTAGAACTCTGAGATTAAGGGCTCAAAATGGAAGTCTACTGAAGGCTTTTCTTAATCAGATTCATTGCAGTTCTACACTAAAATACAAATAACCACGGCTCAGCAAGGGATTGTGGGAGATGTAACGGTCCCATGAATCTCTTAACTCGTGCTGAATTATGCTGCTTGCTCCACCACATACATTTAAAGGGGGACTTACTGACACCAGCTCAAAAAGTATGTGACACTATACAGAAACTCAGAAAGAATTCAAATGAATACAAAATGGGCAGCACTGCCGACTCCCTGAGTGTTACCACCGGGCACTACCACTGGGCGCCATTCCCACCGGGCGCCATTCCCACCGGGCACCACTTCAGCTCTGCCTCACTGGGGCTCTCATGGTCCTGCCAGGTTCTCCGCACCCACGACTCCCACTGCTGCTGCGGCGGCTGAGCCTGGCATCTCTGGCTCTCGATCAACATAAATAAAATTTAAAAAGAACGGCCACCTCACGTGGCCAAGCGCCAAGCCGAGTCGAGCCGAGTGAGGAAGTGAGTGAGCGGCCAGCACTGCCCACTGCTGAATTAGCATTTATTCTCAATTAGACCGTCACCTCCGAGTCACCGCTCTTAATGAACACCCAGGTGATGTGCACTGGCCCATGCAGTGTGTGTGTCTGTGTGTGAGGGAGAGAGATACAAACACACACTCAGCAGAGAGGTGCACTGCTAGGCCACATTCACTGCTGAGAGGGTCTGGCAAGTCCCTCTGTCTTTATGATTTAGTGCAGACAACAGCAGCATACTGCACTGCTGGCTTGGCAAACAAACATCACCTCCCTCCCAACCCCAACAAACTATACTAGGAACCGATCTAGAAACACAAGCTCCTTCAGCCTGGCACCTCGGGTAGCAGTTTCTTCCAGTTGATTCAAATTCTGTGTGGCTTGGTGTGGTTTGTTGTGGCAGGCAAACTCAGGAATTGCCCCCAGATGCAGAGCAAAAAGATATAACCAAGACTGAGGTGTGGTCACTTGCAGCTTTCAAGAGAGCCAAAGTGTGTGATGCATCTGCTATGGGATTGCCTTTAAATACGTTTCAATAAGGCAGCCCTTCCATTTTGCAAATTCTGAAAAACTCACAAACTTTGCAATTTCATTTGTGTCCAAACACCTTATAACGTGACAAGATAGTTTTATTCTTTGGCTAAATCTAAAGCTGTCACCACCTCCATCTCTCTATCCGAGGCCTTCTGATGGAATTATCCGCCGGTAAATGAGACCGAGAGCAGATGATCCGGATTCTCCTGTTTGCCGCCTCTGCCGCTGCTGGCGATGTCAGCTTTCTTTTTCTTTCCTTTTTTTTGCCGGTGTCGGCTTTCAATCGGTACTCATCTCCCTGCCAACTCATTATTCACCAAACAACAGGTCTGTGACTCACACGTCTGCTCGTGAGCTTTCCCTCAAACTCCGCACTTGACACTTCCGCTTTCTCTCTCCATTTCTCTCTCCCTTTGTTTCTCCATGCAAGTCTTTTGTGGCAATGCAAAGGAGTGCCGTATCTGGAGTGATGAGGAGTCGAGTACGATCTTTCTGCTTGGAGCTGGGACTTGGAGCAGGAGGACAAGATGCACTTTCATCCTTGTGGAATTTGGGAGTCCCTCTAATCAATAGATTAACAGATTGTGTGTGTGTGTGTGTGTGTGCGCTTTTCTTAATGTAGTTCCGTTGTTTTTAATGAGGACGAAATGCAAATAAAGGAGAAAGACTCTCTGGGGCCGGGGGTATATCTCTGGCGTGCTTCCTTTTTGTAAGACAACGGCAATGATTAATTTAATCGGCGTGACCAGGGAAAAATGCGCTCGGGGGAGGCATTTAAAAGATGCAATTTCATGTCCACGCATTCTAATTAAGCGCAAATATTAAACTCTTTGTTAAAAAGTCAAGCTTTTATTAGGAGTTCTAATGCAGACTGAATAATTGTGTTAACATTGTCTAGGCAAATTTACACTGCAATCTTTTTTTTTCCTTATCTCAGCTTCTCAAAGTTAGTTCCATAGAGTTTCTGAAAGCTTTGTTCCAATTTTGGGGCTGTAATTGCTCTGGTCCCATAGTTCCTCAGTTAGATTAGGAAGGGGAGAGCATTAGCAATGGCAATGTTAATGGGTTGATTGCCTGAGAGGATAACGTGTACTGAAATTTAGATGGTTTATGGTCACTTCATTCAAGTTTAGTGACCACTAGGTACAACTCTGGACAAAATTGTACTACAGCGCCGATTTCATACCAATTACCAAAATAACTTGATATACAGTATAAACAGGATGAACTTAGCTTAGATGCATGTGCGATTAAAACCATCATCATCATCAGCTATTTCATGTACAACCACTACGGTCACAGCATCACTTTGTTGCTTTGGGGGTGGTTTTGTGCATGATGTATTAAATTTGTATCGCATACTTAGGTGCTAACGCTAGATGCTAACCCTAGATGCTAATGGGTCATACTTCGGTGCTAACCCTAGATGCTAACCCTAGGTCATACTTAGGTGCTAACCCTAGGTGAAACAGGAATAAAAACATGTCCAGAGTGTTTCAGTGTGCAATGAGGTTGTGGTCAGTACCTTGTTGAAGTCCTCTGAGGTGGCCCTCATCTCCTTCCAGGTCTTGTTGAGCAGCTGTATGCAGATGCAGAAGAACTCCTCAAAGGAGCGGTCGTGGGTGAAGAACATGGGGTGGAAGTCATGGCAGTTCTCGCTCGCTGCAGGGAGAGACCAGAAGAGGACGTTATAGCACAGCAGACAACATGGTGGGGTTGAGAACATGCTAGGATGGGATATTCCATTGTTATTGACCCGAAAAGGCAGAAAATGTCAGTGTTTTCCAGCTATTTCCATTTCATTTTATTTAATTTTTCAACGAGAACGCGCCATCAGTTGGGCAGCCTCTTTGTCTGCCATATTACAAATTCAAAAGCTTTATTGGCATCAAAAATTTCAGTACTCAATTTTCATATTAGAATTTAAAAAGACTTACTACATAGTGTATAAAAAGTCTTACAAAGACTTACTACATAGTGTATAAAAACATTTGTCATTTGTGTCAAATATAAAAAATGCCATACACAGAATGCCTGTATTTCTAAAATTTGCATAAACGCAATCAGGCAACAACCAGTATTGCCATCGGTCAGTGTTTTCATAACAAAACTATGGTTGGTGTTGCCCATAAACTTTCATTTTACTTGTTTCACTTCATCACATGTTTGACCATTAATTTATAAATTCATCTCAATCACCCATTGAGGCACATGGCAGTAAGAAGTACATGCATCCTTTCAGAAATAGAAACGGAAGAGTGTCCCGTTGACAGGGAGGTTGAGAAGAGTTTCGCTTTCTCTCACTCTACATACAGAGTTCTCTTCATTCTAGCTTTAGGCGGAACAGAATGGTGGGATGTTTTGCCCGCACTCTCGGATGTGCACTGTTGTGAGTGAGAACTTCCAGGCATTAACACACACACGTGACACTTATTTTAGCAAGCCCTTTCAAGCCTCACATGGCTCCCTGCCTGGGAGCATCCACCCAGTGGGCAGGTGCACACACGCACGCACGCACACACACAGGAGACAGACGGAGGCTGCTTGCGTCTGCTGCACACTTCCACGACTGCTGCCTCCCTCGGAGGGAGGCTCCTGGCAAAGGAGACGGCGGCGCAGGAAAGCACCGGAGCAGGCTCGCTCTGCACACTGCACTCCTACACATGCATACACGCGTGCACACACACACACACACACACACACACACACACACACACACTGTTGAGTTATATATGGAATTTGAAGGCAGAGGTTGGTGCTATTCCATTGTGTAGACCACTTCAGTTCGTGACAAAGTGCAGCTCCATTATTGAGAAATTCAAGTTCTGTGATTATGCACCTCAAATGAGGAGGAGTGTAGATAAAGACTGGAAGATGAAGGAAAACAACAATATCTCTCTCTTTCTCTTGCTCTCTCATCACAATATCTTCAAAGTCATGGGACGGAAGACGTACAATCTATCGAGGCAGTAAAATTGTTGCAACTGGGAAACCTGCTGAAAACGACAAAACGACAAAAGCAGCCAAAGGCCATCAGCAGGTCACACAGTTGCTTAGAAAAACAACCCTCGTATCAAGAGCTTGAGTACTGCAATAGAGCACCGTGTGACTTTAAATGTCAGTCAAGCACTGGCCTGGGCTGTCTTCCTCCTCCTCCTCTCTCTCTGGTCGTGTCTGTTGACAGCAGTCCCACCGGCTGCATGGGGTCCAGCAGGGGAGGGGTGGTGCGGGGAGGAGGAGAGGTGTGGGTGTTGGGGTGGGTGAGGTGGGGGTGTTATCGGCCAGGGGCTCCGGCGGGGGCCCAGGTAATTGCATCGGCTCGGCAGAAATGGAAACTTCACGGCATAATGAATGACGCCCTTCGGGGGCCAGTCGCAACCCTTCCGTTAACTCAGTACGATGGAGGGATTGTGCCGGTGTGTGTGTATGTGTGTGTGTGTGTGTGTGTGTGTGTGTGTGTGTGTGTGTATGTGTGTGTGTGTGTGTGTGTGTGTGTGTGTGGTGAGGGGACTGTAGGAGCAACGAGTGTTCAGCCTGTTCAGCTCCCCCAAACAACCCCCTACCCCACCCATCCCCAAAACACCATCTTCCACATCCCCATCGCTCTGCAGGCGCCCGAGAGCCTCGGCAAGGCCGCTGACCGACTGCTTAGTCGACAGCACACTGCTCCATCCGCCTCACAAGGGAGTGGGGAGGGCAGCTCACGGCTCCCGCAGAGTGTCAAGGTTTGGGAGGGAGAGGTGTGTGTGTGTGTGTGTGTGTGTGTGTGTGTGTGTGTGTGAGCATCATGGTGCAGAGGCATTGAGGGTCATCTGGGACTTACCAAAGCTCAGGCTAGATGCGGTCTAGGAGGCACTGCCAGACAGAAATCTCCATCACCTTCACAAGGTCGATGAGGGAGGTATGTGTGTGTGTGGGTGTGTGTGTGTGTCTCCAGCTCATGGCGACACAGGGTGGGGACATCGGAGGGTCATCTGGGACTTGTCTGACTCCCCATGGTGTGCGAGGGATGCTGGCGTTGCCAGACGGAGCGCTAGATCCTCTCACTCGGTGCAGTCACGTCACTGCGCTCCCGAGAGCAGCAACAAGCACAACCAATCTCATCAGGGGGAAAAAACAACTAGAACCCTGCAGTTAGGATGAAAAATAACACCGGATAAAACGAAAAGAAAAAAAGAAAGAAGAAAGAATCCTCCCTCTGTTCTCCGAGCTCTGTAACTTCTCTCTAATTGAATGCCTATAACTGGGATAAACTTCTCCCCAGTGACGACTACAGAAGTCGCACATCTGAGTATTCCACCCAAACAAACATAAATCCCGAGACACTCAGCAAACAATCACATTGGAGGCCAGCTGAACTGGGACATGAGCTGCTGCTAACCGTCTACTGAGACTACAGTCTGTTGCCATGTTACAGCTTGGATTCAGACACCATGTTATGCCACTAGCTGACCATCTCTGACCACTTAATCATCATCATAATCACCATCATCATCATCACCACCACCATTATTACCATTTCGATCATCACCACCACCATCACCAATGCCATCATCACAATCACCAATGCAATCACCATCAATGCACCATCATCACAATCATCAACACCATCTTCGTTATCACCATTAAGATCACAACCACCACCACCAAATAGAAAGGGCAAACACAGCACCAAATGGCAAGGCGAACAAAAACACATAGACTGTGGAGAGGGAGATGGAGTCGGCAAATCTCCCATCAGCAGCCCCCTTTCAGGGCCCAGGAACCCAATCATGTGCAACATGACCTTAATCTGTGTGTTCAGTGACCCGAGATGATGTCCTGTCACCTCTCCAAAACTCACTGCTCCAATCTGTTAATAGTGATCTAATAGAAAACCACAGACTGGTGAGAGGATTGAAAGCTGGATTAGTTGGTGGCATGAGATAACTTTTTCTTTTAGAACACCCCTGTGTTACTGCCATTTCACATCCTCTCATCAAATGAGCGGTTTCTATCCAACCTACTCTCTCGTCAAAAGGTGTACGTTTAAGCAATGGACCACTGTATGACCACTGGAGAACTGGCACCAGGTGTCCTTGGATGTGCTACAACTGTCTGGACCTCAATAATATGCCGAAACATCCCTTGAGAGAGCAGAGTCCAAAAGAAGAGCGCTCGAAATGCAAAACTAACTCAGGCCCCTGGAGGCTAACAGCCATATGGCTCCACAGCCAACCATGCCAGCTATCTTAAGCAGGGACCACACTGGCAATAATGCAGAAGCAGCAGCAGTAGCAGGTCCAATGCAATGCTGAGTCATAACAATTCTATTAGTTTAAACTAATGACTGTATATGGCCTATATACAGTGGCCAAACAAACACGCGCACGCACGCACACACACAGTCACTGGTTTAAACATAGGGTAATACTTTACTTGACAGTATCGACAAAAGAGTGACATGACACTGTCATGACACATTAACCCTAACCCTAATCCTAACCTCCTCTAACCCTAATCCTAACCCTAACTCTAACCTTAACCCTAACCCTAAACCTAACCCTAACTTGTTATGACAAAAACCGAATGTCACTTAATAACAGAAGCATTATGTCATAAATGTTTATGACTTGTTTATGACACGTTCATGAAAGTGTCATGTCACTCTTATGTCGACACTGTCAAGTAAAGTGTAACCAAACAAAGTTCTGTCTCGTTGCTAAGTGAGGTGAAATTCTAATTTCAGTGCGGCAGAAAGAAAGGTCCCTACCCTGACCTGAATGTCTAAAGTGTTCCTATGAGACTGAGGTTGAGAGGACATCAGCTGAGATCGATGAGAATTGTCCTATGCTCTCGAACTTGAACAACTTGAATCATCCATTCCACTACAGAACCATAGCAAACAATAATAGAAAGTCTACCGCCTTTACTGCTTCTACTGCTTGTTAGTCTGACCTCCATCTCAACCATCCTCGACATGGGTGGCAAGTCCAGCCTGGGTGGCCTCTGCTGGGGGAAACACAATCTACCTGTAGCCCCCTTATGGTCCATATGCCTGGTCCATATGCCTGCTGCATTCTGTGAAACTCTAAACCATCCCTCTCAAGACATACAAGACAGCCACCTACATAGAAGGACACACAGAGGACAGTATGGTGATGATGCTTTTGACAGATCAGATGGTTTAGAGAGAGATGGTCTGATTTACACTTCACACAAGGACTGAGGCCACTGAAGAAACATCAAGCAACCCCTTAGTCACCTTCCGAGTTCAGACAGAAGGCAAGAAAGCAGAAAAATTCTGGCTACATCCATCCTTCAAAGCCCTGGATGTTGTTCTGCACGACCTTTTACAGTGCACAAATATTGTTGCGTGCGAACGCCTGAACGCAAAAGGCATCAAATGAGTCATGCCCCTCTTGATGCCCTCTCGTCCGATGCCACGTATTCTGGTCCTGTGGGACCGCCGAGTGAGCTCCGGGGACAAGAAGCGATCCGACATCACAACTGCAGCCTGTCCTAGGCTCAAAGGTCACAGACTCGGGGACAGGAGAAGCTGGCATGTGCCAGGAGGGCACATTGGCAAGGCGTGATGACGATGCCCGTCGCCTTTTTTAAATGTGACGCGAGGGTGACGAGTGACGAGAGTGACGAGGCCTCGAGGCGGGCATGGCGAACAGCCAGGCACACAGAGGAGTTCTGGGTAAAGTAGCTATAAAGACAAGAAACACTAGTGCTTAGAGCATAGGCCAACTGTATGGAGTGTGTGTATATGTAAGGACAGAGTGCGAGAGAAATAGAAGAAAGGGAAGAGAAATGAACAAAAGGAAAGGAAACGAGTGGGAGAGGAAGCTCTTTTGACACGAGCCTGAGCTCAGAGCTGTGAGGGGAGGAGAGGAGAGGAGGGGAGGAGGAGAAGAGAGGAAGAGAGGAGAGGAGGAGGAGAGGAGGAGAGAGGAGAGGCCACACTCCAGCCACGAGTCACCTTGAAGCCCAGAGACACTACAGTGGTCTGATGAATCCACTGTGAGAGGTGCTGTTCCATACCCTAATGATGTGGCCACACACACACACACACACACACACACACACACACTAGCTGAGACCGTGTCTGTGTGTGAGCCTTCATGTGCTCTGACACTCTGACATTCTCGTGCCGTCTTGTAACAAACCTGTCAGACAGAAGGCCGTCTTAGGGGGCAGATGATGGGCACCTCCCATTTAGAGAGGAGCTAGAGCTGAATAATTGAGGGGGGAGGTTGCCAGTCGCAATTAAATTTCCATTCAGACAGAATGATGAATAACATTAAGACAGAGCGGATCACACGCTGATAAGTTTGCAAGGCATCTTCAACGCATTCTAGCTCAGGAAGAGAGACAGGCACAGATAGAGGTAAGGGGGGAGGGAGAGAGAGGGAGGGAGGGAGAGAGAGAGAGAGGTGGGGATGAGAAAGAGTGAGAAAGGGAGAGGGATAGTAATTGAGAAAGAATGAGCGAGTGAGAGCAAGAGAAAAAGAAAGAAAACGACTGATAGACAGAAAGACAGGATAAGAGATGGAGGAGGGGTGGAGGGAGAGAGGAAGGAGGTAGGGTCCATGAGTGACAGCAGAGCAGTATTAGCTGGAATGAGGAGAAATTGACAGGGAGAGATAAGGCTGCTGGCAGGTTCGGCCGCGCCGAGTAAACAACAGACCGGACTCGCAGATGAGGTCTGCGACGGTTGCCCCATCTGTTTGCAGATGTCTTCCGCACTACGCATCACTCACCACACACACACACACACACACACACACACACACACACACACACACACACACACACACACACACACACACACACACACACACAAGCAAGCTCATCGCCATCAGTCACTGAAGCTAGGCTGCTCTCTGTGCATGTGCATAGTTCTGACAGACACGCAAGAAGCGTTCCCACAACCCAAACCTCCACGCCATCACGACTGATGGCATTCAGGCAACAACAAACTGCCTTGGCCGTCTCGCTGCCCGAGATACTGACCTGCCAACAGGCATTCGTCTGTTATGCTCTTACAAACAAACAAACACACACACACAAAGGACTCTTATGCCGGTGAAGCATCAAACACACTCACGGTCCACTGCACCATCGCTCTGGTTCTGCGGCACTCTCTGCCCCAGGAGAGCAGCAGCTCAGTCAGCACTGCAATCTGCTCTCCTGAACACAGTACACAGGGTAGCTGGCACACACACACACACACACACACACACACACACACACACACACACACACACACACACACACACACACACACACACACACACACACACACACACACACACACACACACACACACACACACACACACACACACACACACACACACACACACACACACACACACACACACACACACACACACACACACACACACACACACACACACACACACACACACCTCATGGGGGTAGATAGTATTTCTTCCAAACAGTCAATGAGTCACTATAATGGTCGAGCATATGACAGTTCTAGGAAGTGCTGATCTTAGAAATCCTGAGGTCCAAAGAACCTGAAAGAAAGTCCATACGTCAACAGAAAAGAAGGGAAGTCCATAAGAGAGCAGAAAGATTGTTGTTTACATTTTGCTACCAAAACAAAATCTCCTTGAGGCCTACTAAACAAGATGCTCTCATTTTCTTTCTTTCCTCATCACTATGAGAGGTGTCAGGTGACACAAACCACTGGAGAGGGAAAGAGAAGAAATATATTTCTTTATTATTATTTTGGTCAAATATACAGTGCCTGCATTTGTTTACTGGTGTAATAGCCTAAAAGCGAAACAGTAGATTGTTATTATTTTTTACTTATATTTTATCTCATGCATTTAGTTGTTGATGCCCGTGAGTAGACCATGCGCTCTATGCATTTAGTTGTTGATGCTTGTGAGTAGACCCTGCGCTCTATGCATTTCGTTGTTGATGCTCGTGAGTAGACCCTGCGCTCTATGCATTTAGTTGTTGATGCTCGTGAGTAGACTCTGCGCTCTATGCATTTAGTTGTTGATGCTCGTGAGTCGACTCTGCGCTCTATGCATTTAGTTGTTGATGCCCGTGATTAGACCCTGCGCTCTATGCACAGCGCATCTCGTGTGTCCGTAGCGGCAGCCGCAGAGGAAGCGAAGCGGATCTCACTCCACAGCATCAGTCCGCTCTTAATCTGTTCTAATGTTATCCGCCATGTTTGACTGGTGTAGCATGTTTAGCATTGTGTCAAAATGACTCCAAGCGTATCAGATTATGTGCATCAAAAGTGAAGGTCATTGCTTTGTGGATGTCAAGAAGAAATCATGAACATCAAGAGACAATAACTGATCTAGGGCCTTAGTGAACCAGTGATTTCGGTCTGCATTTCATAAGGACTAAAAAGACTGATGAAGATAATCAGTTTCTTGTAGACTGTTAGTACAGCATGTAAAAATATGATAAAAAAATGAAATAATTCTGAAAAAAAGACCTTCAAGTCAGACCCTGTGTAAGCTGGTAATAGGATCATTTTCAATTTCAAAATCAAGCAAGCGCGCTAAGAGGGGATTTCTTTCTCACACACAGACAGCATGGAGCTCTGAATCCACTCCAGGCCAGCAGATGCATTCCTTTCCTGCAATCTGTCTCTTCAGCAGTCCGACACCACTGGCGTCCAGAGGCTCTTTCAGAGAGGACGTCGCAGTGGAACTATCAGAGAAGCTGGATGACATGCCCTGACAATATGAGATTTATGCACAGTGCCGGCTGCCCAATTTACTTTTGAAACATTCCCGGCTGCCCATGGGTGTTTTTAGGTTTGCAATGGAGCCAGCCAGTCTCCCTTTTACGGAGAGGGTGGTGGAGATGGTGGTATACTGCTCTGTAAAAAATGTTACATCTGAAGCAGGAGTGTGTTTATGTGGGGAGTGGGGTGGGGGGAGTGGGTGTGTTTGATTGTGTTCTAAGCGGCAGGGGGGGTGAGAGAAATTTGTCAGTGGCAACAGCAGCAAACAAACAAACAAACAAGCAAACAAGCAAACAAACAAAGACATTTTAAGTAGACGCTAGAAGTGGTACACTTGTGATTTATGATTCCAAACAGAAGCAAAAAAAAAACGAAATAAATAAAAACATTCATCGCTTGGCACAAGATCTTCATGACTCAAAGCGCCAAAAAGCCCAGGCTTAATGATGCCACTGGGCCATCCTCTGTTCCGAGAAATGAAAAGGGCTGAATTCAGGAATCAGCGTGGTCCATTTTCACACACATCAAAAAGAAAACCCCAACTTTTGTAGTTTTAACAAGATCTTGGGGGACAAACTGGCAGAAAGAGGCCACAGCCAGAGCTGCTTGGCACCCCGAGCACTCTCTCCACTCAACAAGCGGAGAGAGAGAGAGAGAGAGAGAGAGAGAAAGAGACTCGTTCATTAAAAAAGGGATTCTTGGAAACTGTTCTTTTTCATGGAACCGTAGATAAGACAGACGGAGTCTCCTGTGGGCATCGCTTGAGAGCGAGAGCGAGAGAGAGAAGGAGGAAGGGGCAGGACGCCACCGGGCAAGGTGTATCTGTGCCACTTCTCCACAGGGTGCTGCTGTCCTGGCATTTTTTTTTTTTTTTAGTTTTTCACAAAAACACACACACACACACACTCACACACACACACGAGATATGTCAAATGCTTGACATACTGCCACAAAACCAAGGCAAATACGCACACACACACACACACACACACAAATCTGTAATTCGTGATGAATATTGTGTTTAGCACGATTTGGTTTGCTGAGTCAGGACTTCCAGAGAGCGAAGGCCTTTTGTTTGCCAGTCACGCCTCGTTCCCATCCGCTGCAGGGCCATCAGACCTCTCCTCTCCTTCACCTGCCCGCATAAATCTGTCCATCTGCAGCGGGCCGCTCAAACTCGTCTCCAACAGCACCCGATCCATTTCCCCCCGCTCCGACAGGCCAAGATGGACGGGGGCCCCGAGAATGGCAGGAATCAATATCCAGGTCATTTCTCCGACCGGCCATTCTAAATAAGCTTATAAATATTACATGGGCCTTTTCACACTATTTCAACCTTCAGGGTTTTTTTTTCTTAAGAATAGGAAAGTGGACCGGTGGGAAGTTGTCATGGGGGTAGGAGGGGGCTGGGGTGGGGAGGGGGGGGTGGTAGTGGCACTGACTGCTGTGGATTCCATTAAAGTGGTTTCAGGGGGGACTGCGGAGGGGGGCTATGAATCTTTCAGAGTGAAGAGAGAAAGAGAGAGAGAGAGAGAGAGAGAGACAGGTGTATGTGTGTGTGTGTGTGTGTGAGAGAGAGAGAGAGAGAGAGAGAGAGAGAGCGAGAGAGAGAGAGAGAGAGAGAGAGAGAGAGAGAGAGAGAGTGGGTGGGTGATGCTGGGACACCTGGCTGGATGGACCATGAATAATACAGCGACTTTAGTCCAGAAACTGAGCGAAGGAATGAAAATGAAGAAAATCAATTAAGAGGCAACCAGAGGCTGTTTTCAACAGCCATCTGCACAGAACTAATATAGGTATATTTGGCTAGATCAGCCGAGGACATGTCAAAACAAAATTGTTCACGGTACTTACGGAGCCCCGAGTGAAAGACGAGTTTAAGCATAATCTCAATAAATAAAAAGAATTGTGGATGTGTGTGTGTGTTTATAAGGTGACTTGAGGGCAGTATTTTGCCTCTCTCTTTCATCCGAACATCAGAGAGGTGTTTCATCATTTCATGATGAGAGGATATCACAGCTCGCCTTACATCTTACACAAGCAGGTAGCTCAGGAGTGGGCGGCGGTGCGGTGGTCAGGCAAAAATTCAAATAGCTGGCAAAGCCAAGAGACAGGAAATGACATCAAGGAACCCTGGCCACCCTTTCATCATCCAAACATGCTTTAGTGTCCAGAAGGGAAAAAATTACATTCTTGGATAGGCTGAAGTGCCCTTGACATTTTGAAGAGGCAAAAGATACATAATCCATCT
>NW_027468615.1:17500-22500 GCF_046254945.1 Alosa pseudoharengus | reverse complement strand
ATGCACCTACATGTCCCTCCCTCTCCCCTTCCTTAACTCGTATGCATGTGAGATTGCCATCATTAAGTGCACAGATGCTAAGGGAAGGTGTAGTTGAAGATCATAAAATAGCCATTATTACCAGATTGGTGGTGCACAAGTTGAATGTTCTATATGTAATTATCGATTAATAGTATGCATAAGTGGAAGAATAGTGGGTAGAAGTATGTGCTGTGTGGTAAATATTACATAGTGAGTGGTGTTCCTTCTTTGCAGTGAGAAAGAAGCTGATGCCATTTTCATCTTGTGTGCATCTACCATGTCAGACAAGGACAGTGGGAGCGTGCAATTGGGCTGACAGATGCTCCCCAGGAACACACACACACACACACACACACACACACACACACACACACACACACACACACACACACACACACACACACACACACACACACACACACACACACACACACACACACACACACACACACACACACACACACACACACACACACACACACACACACACACACGTCCAAAATGAGGACAAGAAAAGGGCAGCTAGTCTGACAGCCTCTTCAACTGGGCTTCAGGGCATCTACCTCTCCATGTTCCCTCCCTCCCTCTCTTCCATCTCCTCCCTCCCTCCCTCCCTCTCTCCCCACCCTCTTTCTCTTCCACCCTTCACTGCCACCATGACCTCATAAAGGAATGCCCAAATCCCATGTCCATGGCTGTATTCCACTCCCACATAGCCATGCAGCACCTCAAGCAGCTCTGGCCCTAGTCTGTCTGTCACGGACTTTGAAGATCTGGGGCCTAATTTGGGCCAGATTTGGGCCAGATACACCCCTGAATCTGAATCTGGTACTAAATGAGTAAAATACACAACTGTTCCACAACTAGTTAAATACATAGTTTTCTTAAGGAATTAACTGTCAACTTGCCACAATAAAATGCATTGACCTCTCCTGCATTGCCATTGTGCTAGCTGAAGTGTTCTCTCCACTATCACAGGGGCTTCAGTTCCATTCTGTTAAGATTCATAAGCGCTTGGTCAACTTGGATAAAGGCATCCATGCAATGCAAGTAAATGTCAGAAGAAGAGTGCTAAGCCAGTGGCAGTCCACCGAGTGGGGTCCATCACATCCTTACAGCCAGGGACTGGTGCCCACCTGACTGGTTCAAAATCATCTGCATGACCACAGCACCCTGGGCTTGTCCAGAAGTCTGTGTATGCGTACAGTATATCCGAATCGTTCCACAACAAACATGCAATCACACACGCACAAACACACAATACGTTACTGAACTTAACTTGATTGCCACGTCAACATTTGTCTCAGCCCAGATCTTACAGTGCACAAAAACAGTGACACTCGCACGTTAGTTAAAGTATAGTGTATATAAAAAATAAAAAAAATCAGATGTATATAACACACAAACACAAAGACCAGCCTGATCGCTGAACATTCTATATTAAAAGAGAGACCTTAAAAGCTGAGAGTGTTGAGAGGGGAGAGGGGGACGAGAGCGAGGGCGAGGGCATGCATTAAAGCCCTTCTCATCATTAATTGATGAACTCCAGTGCAATTATAAAAGTATAATGGCTGCTTTTACGCTCACCACAGGAACCGGGCAGGCAGAGGAGAGATGGAGGGGAGAGATAGATGGAGGGAGGGAGGAGAGAGAGAGAGAGAGAGAGAGAGAGAGAGTAGGAGGATAGGATGGTGGATGGACAGAGAAAGAGAGAGAGAGAGAGAGAGAGGATAGGATGGTGGATGGACAGACAGAGAGAGAGAGAGAGAGAGAGAGAGAGAGAGAGAGAGAGAGAGAGAGAGAGAGAGAGAGAGAGAGAGAGAGAGAGAGAGAGAGAGAAAGAAAATGAGGATAGGATGGTGGATGGACAGAACAATGGAGGACATTTTGGATTTTTTTAGTGGGGACGTGGGGTTGTGTGATGAGACTTACGCAGTTCGCCCACTTTGAGGATCTCACACAGCATCTTGGTCAGCTCGATGCTGCTGCGGCCAAATGGACACTCGTGCTTGTCTTCCCTGCTGCTGTTCTCCAGCACGATCTGTTGGAAACACACACACGCAGACACGCGCACACACACACACACTCATAAGCACTTTATTTATGACCCTATACAAGACATAAATGGATGTGGATACTGGTGCAAGCATGATGAATGTTCTGTTCACACACACACATAAACCGACACACACACACACGCACAAACACACACAGCAGTGCTAGAAGAGGGCCTGCTGTTTCCCCCTTGACCTCCTAATCCAGTTAATCGCAGCCAGCATCCACATGCCACTCAGAGGGCCAGACGTTCAAGGGGGCATTAGTGCAAAGAGACAGAGTGTCAGTGTGTGTGTGTGTTAGTGAGCATGTCAGTGTGTATTAACAGCACAGTGGAGGGTGACCGATGCAAACACAACCTAAATAGGATTAAACTCTTAAATCTTACACACACACACACACACACACACACACAATATCGGTCACCAGAGGGTAGGAGGGTATGTTGGCTATTACCTAACAAGCAGACTTATCCAGCATGGTGCTGCAGCAGGGGGTGTTGTTCAGTCACACTGGGCCTCTGGGCTGCTTTATGAGGCCCGTCTCTCCGCCTGCCCAGGCATGCCCGTTAATACCACAACTCCCCTGCCCCCTCGACCCCTCCGAGCTCTCCGTTACTTACCACACATCTTCACTTCTCAATACATTCTCTCTTTTTGCTCACACACACACACACACACACACACACACACACACACACACACACACACACACACACACACACACACACACACACACACACACACACACACACACACACACACACACACACACACACACACACACACACACACACACACACACACACAGGATCCAGGCCAACGGCAGACTAACTCCAACCCTTTTAACAAAAGTGAGCCACCTTGAGCTTTTATCCCCGGCCTGGAGCGGGGCCAAACTCGGGCCGACAAACGACAAAGAGCCCCCCCCCCCCCCGCCTTTCGTGCTCCGCCCTGCCCTGTGGATGCCCTTGTGATGAGTGTTGCTGGCTTGTAGCACAGAAAAGGCTGGTCCTGTAGATGTGTTGCTGAGGCATCAGGGTGACTGAGACTGTATTGATTGTGTGTGTGTGTGTGTGGGTGTGTGTGAGTGTGTGTGTGAGTGTGTGTGTGAGTGTGTGTGTGTGTGTGAGAAGGGGGCAGTACGGTTAGTGAGGGCTGATTCTGCTTTGCTGGGACAGTGTTTCCAAAGGTTGATAATCCGCATAGGGAGACAGCTAGAGAGAGAGAAAAGGGATTTTGTGTGTGTGTGTGTGTTGGGGGGGGGGGGGGGGGGGTTGGCGTAGAAGAGAAAAAAGTGTTTATTTGTGTGCGTGTGAGAGTGTATGTGAGAGTGTGTGAGTGAGAGAGTGAGAGACAGAGCTAGAGAAAGAGAAAGATATATATATATATATACGTGTGTGTGTGTGTGTGTGTGTGTGTGTGTGTGTGTACAGTATGAGGAATGAGCTGTGGGATTGCAGGGGAGCAGGTCTGAACAGGCCGTGGAGGGAGATCTCTCAGGGGACTCAGTCTGGAGGGGCCCAGATGTACCAAAAAAAGTCATTCCATCTGCAAATGCTGCTCCCCGGGAGAAAGAACGGGAGTGTAAGAGAAATAGAGAGGGAAGTCAACTCAGCTGGAAGGAGGGATAGAGTCCCGAGAGCAAAAAAAAGATGGGGATGGAGAGACTCAGAAAAAGAGGGGTAGAATCCTGTGACAAAAAAAAAAATGAGGATGGAGAGTCAGAAAAAAAACGAAAGACAGCAAAAGATGGGGGGAATATAATAGTGTAATAGTAATGGTGCAGAGCTGTGTGCATATTTAAACGTGTGTGTGTGTGTGTGTGTGTGTGTGTGTGTGTGTGTGTGTGTGTGTCTTAGTGTCTGCCTGCTTGCCTTGACAGCTATATGGGCCCAAACAAGTGAGTGTTCTCATGAAAGAATGAAGGGCATGGCCACATGAGGAGAAGAAGGGAAGAGACAGAGAGAGAAAGAGAGAAAGAGAGGAGAGAAGGGAGAGGGGAGAGAGGGGATGGAGAGAGACAGAGAGGGAGGGATGGAGGGAGAGAGCTGCTCACCCTGACGTAGGCGTCCTGGTGGTGGCGGGCGAAGTACAGCATGTTGTCCAGTGCCAGCATCCCCGGAGGAATCTGAGTGAAGTCGACCGCTGGGTTCACATGGTTCTGAAGAAGAAGAAGAAGAGAGGGATACAGAGAGAGAGGGGGGAGAGAGAGAAGAAGACAAAGAGAGAGAGAGAGAGAGAGAGAGAGAGAGAGAGAGAGAGAGAGAGAGTTAAGAAAGCATGGCCGTTTAACATCAAATTTCACATTTGCTCCTACTGTGCCATCATGGAGATTAGCCATTCCTCCAAGTCTGCTGATCTCTAGTCAAGTCCCATGGCTGCTTACGCATTTCTGCATAGGTGGATGCAGTCACGCCAACAATGTGCTGTATTTATCCAAGTCAAGTGTACTAAACCACACAGAGAGGAAATGAGAGATTGATGAGGAAAGTCAGACAGAGAGAGAGAGACTGACAGCAACAGAACCGATAAACACACACACACACACACAAACACACACACACACACAGTCACACTCCCCGGCGGGCAGCTATCTCCCATCCCTTGTGTTCAGCCCCCGCCATTACCACAGTGTACAGCAGCATGGCTCAGATAAGACAGGGGTTGCATCACTCCAGACACTCAAACAACACGCCCTCAGCCAAACAACTCCTTTTTCAGACGGAAGGAGAGAGGGAGAGAGAGAGAGACAGAGAGAAAGAGGGAGGGAGAGAAAGAGAGCTCCAGAACGAGGAAACGCTATCACTGTTTCTGACAGACAGAGACGCGGCCTCCAGCGCTATGCTAATGCCGAGACAACAAACGAAAAGCGGCTCCTTTTGTCTGCAGCCGTCTCTCCCGCTGCCGCCGGCCACTTCAAAC
>NW_027468615.1:0-10000 GCF_046254945.1 Alosa pseudoharengus | reverse complement strand
AGAAACATATAACAAAATCCAATAAAAAAAAATGTGTATATATATATATATATATATATATATATATAAAAATGATTCAATTCAAAACACATTATTTTTTCCCAAGGGGATGATGATTTATGAGATCTCATTCAATAATTAAGTTACAAAGATACAGTATGTTACGTGCATAGGAGTGCTGTATATGTATAACAGCTGCATACTAATATAACACTGCATACTAAAGTGCATGTTGTGGTTACCAGTACCAGTACAAGTATAAGTGGCATGTCGCCCATATCAAAGTGGGCAACAATAATTATGTGTAACAGTGGGGACTCTCAGCCAGAGGTGAGCCAGCGCCGGCCTCCATCCCGGGGCGCCCTCAGTCACAGCAGCCCTGCTCACCTTCTTGATGAAGGCCACGGAGAAGGTATCCCAGGAGACGATGCCATGGTCCATGAGCTCCACGAAGGCGGTCAGCGTGAAGGACAGCAGGTCGCCGAAGCTACAGGAGACAGACAGACAGACAAGACAAGACAATAGTGTCGTCCCTGCCACACGGAGCACACACACACACACACACACACACACACACACCTCCAACAGAGGCAAAGCGAAGCGCCGGGGGGACCGCGGGCAGCATTGAGCACAAACACACACACGCAGCAGAAAGACAGAGAAAGTGAGAGAGAGAGAGAGCTGCAGGAGGAAGCTGAGAGCAGAAGCAGGTGAGGATGAGAGAGTGAAGAGACAGAGAGAGAGAAGAGAAGAGAAGGAAAAACAAAAGAATGAATAGAGTTGAGAGAGAGGAGAGAAAAGAGACAGTATGAAAGAAACACATAATTACAGAAAGAAAGAATGAAAGAAAGAAAGAAAGAAAGAAAGAAAGAAGGAGATAAGAAGGAGGAGAAGGGAGAAATGAAGAGAAGGAGAGCGAAAGTGAGGGAAAGCGTGTGATAAAAAAGAAGAGGAGAAGAAAGACAAAATTCCACAGCCAGGAGCGCTAGAGGAAGAGAAGGAGGAGGAGAGCGCTCAGTCCTCCAGGAGCAGTAGGGGGCGCCAGGAAGCGCCAGCAGTAGTGAGCGACACTGCGCTGCGCAGCGCAGCGCAGCAGGAAGCAGTAGTGCAGCCGCTGCAGAGCAGCTGCGCAGACAGGGGACCCATGCTGAGTTACCGTAGTACCATTAGTAGAGCCGTCACTCCACCAGTGACAGGAGAGGAAGCTGGGTTAGTCCCTAATGTAATCTACCTCAACCAAAAATCACACATCAGCCTCATCATGCCTAGTACCTACTACAGCAGTTTACATACTAGTACCAGATAATTCAGACCTTAATGTTACGGGCAAAGCAAGAGTCAAAGTTATGGAACTCAGTTTCATTTCAGTTGTTCTAAGACTACATGGAGTTGAGTGTCCATTGAAACAAGATGATGAAACAGAACTGAGACCATAGATCCAAGCACAGCAGTTCAAGCCACTAGGTCAATCACTCAAGGGTTAAGTGCTGGCCTGAGGTCCGCCACTGCCAACACAATTGCCAAGGCCTTCCATTGACAGGTGTCGTGGGTCTGCATTTTGAAAAGGTTAACTTTACTGGTACTAGTAAGTGACCTACACTAGCATTATTCTATTGACCTTGATTTTCTGTTCACCATATACCAATGAGATGTCATTAGGCCTTCATGTTATGTATGACCAAATTCCTTCCAAAGACCTTCCAAACACTAGAAAACAGCATTCTTTAGCACAAATAGAACAGCTGCATGAACTGAATCATTACTGAAATGTAAAAATATTAAAAGGGAAAAGAACTGCGAGATAAAGAACATAAAAGGCAAATAAAAGTCAGATTCACAATTCACACAATAAATGTCCACATAAAATCTACTGGCTGAGACTGCTGAGAAAAATGGACTACGTCAAAGGAAAATGATCACCTTTCAGCTGTGGTAAGACATGGGTAAATAATATAAAAATTACAAAGATAAATGTCCCAATCACATATGAATTAATAAAAGCCATTATTAAAACGTATAACTAAAGAATAAGTATGAAGGAGTGCGCTGAAAGGTGTTTTATCATTTACTTCATAACACTTGAAAAAACTGGTTGGCTTGAGTGGATTTTCATGACTCAATATTTGTCAACAATGACAGTCAAGAAGATTTATTTTACAAATGAATAATTCCATTGTTTTTCTGTTCATTTAATTCCTTATGACTAACTTTTTTTGTTTATCTCAATTCTGAAACCCTGGTTGCTGCCTTCATGGAGCAGTGCTGCCCCCCTATGGTAGACTGTATCACTACTGCTTCAACAGTGTAGCCTCTTCCCATGTTTAACCTTCAAAGCATGAATACTGCTGGACCAGTAGAGCAAAATACAAATCAAAACAAAATCAAATAATAAAAAGCTGTTAAAAAAAACTGGCTTGATAATGATCCATAATTACCAACATGGCCCTCTGCGGTCTGAACTTTCAATGTCTGTTTGGAACATCATTTGTTATATACATTTAATTCTGCTCTGGTATAATTTTCTCACAAAAGGTTTGCCTCTGGTTAGCACAGGGGCAAGAACAAGACACAGCCCGAGAGAGTGCAGAGGGTTAACGCGTACAGTGACAGAGGTTTGGCAGTCAGTCACATACTGGGGGAAGCAGTTGGAGGCCAGTTAGTCCACAGACCAACCATATGGTGAGTAAAGCTTTTGCACCTGGCACTGGACAGTCATGTGCTCTGGCTCTCGGCCAGCGAGAGCTTGTCGAGGATCCACTGGCCTGTCAGTACCGCCACGCACAATGTGAAGGGGACCTCTTGAAAAACTGAGTGGCGCTTTGGAAGTGGGCACTCTCTTTGACCTTGAGAGAGGGAGCAAGTGCTTCTCTTATATTTAGTAAGAGAGAAGGGAAACTGTTTGTTTGTAGGAGTTCAGTGGATTGTTATTTGTTTACAGGCAGATAATGTGAAGTACCGGCCAATGGTTAAGCTCAATAGCCCACAAGAACCACAACATCCCTCATCGCGTACTAAATGCAGATAAGAGCTTCAAGAGGCACCAGTCAAAGCTGTTCTCTGAAAGTCCACCAACAAACGGATGGAGAGGCACCCTGTAGGCTTGTTTTTGCACTTAAATCAGACTGTTTTGATTGAAGTACTGTTAGTTTCAATGCATCGGTAGCAAATAGGAATAATTCAAGTAAAAATACAAAATGGCCATTATCCATCTTTGCTATCAGAGAACAGAGTTGGTGCAATCTGAAGTGCGCGTGAGTACCCACCCCCAGCTGACCCCATTAAGGAGACAAAAAGGTTTTTAGGCATGTCTGAAGGGCATGACTACTAAGTATTGCTGTTTATTCCCCAAATGGCCATCACCACATGCAAAAAGTAAGAGGAAATTGATGATTCCATTAAATGGATGGAGAAGTCCGAGTGAGAGAGAAAGAGAAGTGAGAGAGAAAAAAAAATCAATGGCCGATCAATTTCTTTGGTCAGTGTGAATAAATCAGCTGAGAGTGAGTAGACAGTTAAGTGCGGAGGCTGCCACCGCTTAGTTTGCCTGATTTCCGAAACGGTCAGCGGACGGAGACCTGAGTCAGGTCATGCAGACTCGGCCGGAGGATTAGAAAGAGAGTTGGAGAAGAGGGGTGGGGTGGGTTATCCAGCTCAGAAGAGGTGGGTAGGGGGGGAGGATGGGGCTTACCAAGGCTTCATTATCTTCTGTAGTTTCTGATACCGTCTGCAAAGATTTAAAAACTTTGACGTCAGGGAGAAACATGCACATCCAACACAGCACACTTGCAGCACTGACGCACGCACACGCACACACACAACCAATCAAACACATACATAAACAAAGAAGTGAAGAAAAAACAAAAAATCCACAAAAATGATTTCCACACACACTGTATTTGCCAAACCAGATGTCCTTCACATTCATTTTCCAAACAAACATCTGGACAGTGAATACATCATTATACCAAATAAAAAAAAATGCCGGCAGTGCAAATAACATGAAATACCATAGGCAAAAAGAGATACCAAAAAGCCACCGAAAACAGTACATCAACAGACTTACACAAAGCATGCAAAGCTGAGCACTCAAAGAATGGGGCAAAATCATTCATAATACTCTTACCATGGGCATCGCCCTCTACTGGCAAATGTTAGAACTCACCAACATCACATATCACCAACAATTTTCACCACCAAAGCTCACCATCAATTTTATGACCGTAACACACTTTTGATAGGATAAACACTTACATTGCATATAACAACAGTAAGACAACACAGAGCAAAAGACCATTTGTAGAGGTGTACAGGTGAAAAGGTCAAACTGTTTGAAAATGTAGAGAAAGAAAGTCAAAGATACTGTGACTGGCCTCTCAGTATCAAGTGGTTCAGCAGAAAGACAACTGATCTGATTCATAAACTCAAAACTACATGAAATGAGACTGTTTACAGGAACAGCACTGAGTCCATTGCATTGCACAGCATTCTTCCATGGTCCATAAGGTGGAGGCAGGATGCCTGTTAGTGCATCTGAGGCTGTGATGAGTCTGTTGGCCAGTAGAGGGCGCTAACACCTTTCCATCTCGACCCACTTGCAGTTTCTACTGTCGGCCTCACTGCCGCATCACGTTCCGGGCAGGGCCATGAGAGCAGGCTAGCCTCAAGAGTGCCGTCATGCCTAAAGCCTCTTATTATGGTCAATGGCCGGCTGGAATTTATGCGTGTGTGTTTATGCTTCTATGACAGTATGTGTGTATGAGTGCGTGTGTGGGTTTGGGAAGAGTCTTTTCATTCCGAAACGAAGCAACATCAGCACGCACACACACACACACACACACACTCACACACACACACACACACACACACACACACTCACACACCACTGAGGCTACGAACTCTGGAAAGCACGGCAGCAGAACCGAACTATTTGAATCGTTTTCAGATATGGGAGGCTTTCTCAGAAGACCACTAAGACAGCGGAGTAATAACCTCACCGACCCCTAGCACCAAAGCTCTCCTCCACAGCCTACTTCATCTCACATGTGCTGACAGGAGGATTAGAAAATGAGTTCGCACAGCCTCTGTGTGTGTTTGTGTGTGTGTGTGTGTGTGTGCGTATCGGCGTGTGTGTGTGTGTGTGTGTGTGTGTGTATATGTATGTATGTGTGTATATGAGAGAGAGGTTAGTATTTAGTCTTGCAGAGTTAGTAACCTTGTAAAGTGGCTGGGGAATTGCACCGGCTAGTGGCTAGTTCTGAGGGCAGTACAAATAAACAAGCCGCTGGAGATAAACAACCAGCAGTAAGAGCTGGAGCTCTTAGCCATCAGGAGAGGAAAAACACACACACACACACACACACACACTGTGAGAACTCTGCCAACCAGTGCCCTGTGGGATGGATGGGGCCAGAGGAGGAATAATTAGGCTGGTATGTTACAGAAATGTGCCTCTGTCTGACGTGCAAGCTAGCTTTCTCTCTCACACACACTCTAAGCTTTCCACTGTCCGCAGGATAAGCAGGGATGGTGATGAGACTGAGATCGATCTCTGATATTCACTTCTCTTTCAAAGATGCAGAGAGGGAACGACTGTATAGGACTAGGACTAGGTCTCTCTCTCTCTCTCTCTCTCTCTCTCTCTCTCTCTCTCTCTCTCTCTCTCTCTCTCTCTCTCTCTCTCTCTCTCTCTCTCTCTCTCTCTCTCTCTCTCTCTCTCTCTCTCTCTCTCTCTCTCTCTCTCTCTCTCTCTCTCTCTCTCTCTCTCTCCATCCCTTTTCCTAATCCTTCTTCCTTTTTCTCTAAATACTCTATACATCCCTCCTCTCTCTCTCCCTCCCTCCCTCCATCCATCCCTCCCTCTGTGCTCACAGAGCGTGTGCTCCCCCGCGGTTCTCTCTCCCCGGCAGCACAGCGCAGCACGGAAAAAGCTCCAGCTCAGCAGAAGCGTCTGCCCTCGCCATAACCTTGGAGCGCGGCACACCGGCGCAGTCTGCCCAAGAGTGGAGGAGAGCGAGGGGAACAACAAACAACATAGATGTACATTCACACACACACACACACACACACACACACACACACACACACACACACACACACACACACACACACACACACACACACACACACACACACACACACACACACACACACACACACACACACACACACACACACACACACACACACACACACACACACACACACACACACACACACACACACACACACACACACACACACACACACACACACACACACAAAGAGATGGACACACACACACATACCCTTGCCTTTATCTGAATGTTTTAATCAAATACTAATGTGTTGACAGGGAGGAATTTAGATGACTGGGGGCAGATGGCCTCAGTAAGGACTCAAGGCCATTTAAACAAGTCTGATTGATCAGCATCCCTACCAATACCCACACCACCAAATGAACCCTATATTGATTGTTTTCAGACTGAGTATTTCCTGGAATTTGCTGGGTTTTTTCACCTCCCGGATGAGACCTGCTGGAGATGGAGGGTGCTGTGCAATGCCAAGGACGAGCGGGCCACACAATGCGGCTCGTTTCAAGAGCCTGGCTGCTGAGGCTGACTCAACGCACTCGAGAACCGAAGGCCACTGATAGACACGCACAGAGGAGAGGACCTCCTTGCACTGGCTCAGAGGAGATGAAAAGTGAGAGAGGGAGAGAGAGAAAGAAAGGAGTAAAGGGGAGTGGGTGGTGAGAAAAGAGTGATGAGGAGGAGGAAGAGGAGGAGGAGGAGTAGGAAGAGGGGAAGCACTTACTCTGTGCCACTCTCCACCATCTGCGTGAGCAGGGAGATGCCGTCCAGGTTGATGAACTCCTGGGCGAAGGTGACGTCGCGCGACGAGCTAGCCAGGTCCTTGAGCGCCTCCAGCTTGGCGTCCATGCTGGATGACTGGATGCGCTCGTGCAGCTCCTGCGCTGTCGTGGCCTACGGGTCAGGAGATGAGGGGCCATTCAGGGGGGGCAGGGGGAAGAGGGGGTGTGTATATGGAGTACACGAGGGTTGGTACAAATGTGAAAATAAAAAAAAAATCATCAATTAAGATATGCATTATTTATAAAAATGTCACACTTTCAACAGCACATACACTGACACAAAAACTCACTGACCGAGAGAGGATACCGTGAAGATAGGATAGAAAACAGGCCAAACCTTCATTAGTTAATTATGAGGTAGGAAGTGATTCCCAACACATCATCACTCTCTAAAACTGTAAACAAAGTGAACTGTAACCTCAAGGTTCATGTTCAAGTGCCTGGAGCCATAATAAGTTATGGCCCTTTATAAATACAACCAAATTGAATGAAATATCAATATATTGAGACACACTGAAAACAAAAGCACTTTCACAGTGAAGTTCCACCCTCATATCCATGGCTACATCACAAGCCAGCATTGTACACAAACATGCGCTGTTGGTTTGTGGCGATTTGCTTGGCTAGGCTCACTCCATGTACACAGACTCTTTTCACTTCGTTTGAGCGTTGAGGGAGTTCAGAGCGTCGGCCCTGTCAGCTCTGGCTGGAAAAACAAACTGTGAGACGCTAGTGTGTGGTGTGTGGGGTGCTCAGTCTGATGGATGCTCTGCCTCCAAGCCAACCTGCCAAACTGAAACTGCAACAATTATTGACAATGGCTACGGCGAGAGACTTCGCACCGACTGAGGCATGGTGCCAGAGCACAGCTGTTCAGGGCAAATCTGTGCCATTCACAAGGGCCGAGGGTAAAAACATTTAACATTTTAATATTTTATTTTATTTAATATTTAGAGGCTGTAAGACATGTTACAAGGAGACAACTCCATCTGGGGATGCTATGGATCATGGTGTTGACCTATTTAATAAACAGGAGATGATGGCTCAACACAGCGGAAGGCACGCTGGTTTATAGGAGCGCTTCAAAAAACACAAGAAGGCATTTCTTAAATTGGAGCATTTCGCTTTATCGGATCAAAGCCTAAACGAGGCAATATGCTGCATTTTTATCATAACAAGAGGCCTGATTACATGCATTTGGGAGGCCGCAAGAGGCACAAGGGTCTCTTTTAAAATGACGCAAGGCTGGCTACAAAATTCAGCGAAGCACTTTTTCCTCCTCCCTATCTCCACTCTGTCTTCCTCCTGCCTTGCTTTGTTTTGCAAAAATTTCCACACCAGCTGACACTTGTTTCACTGCTCCATGGCAGGGAAGACCATCACCTCATATCATATCTAAAGGATTACGTGAGGGAGAGGGAGAGAGAGAAAGAGAGAGAGAGAGAGAGAGAGGAGGCTTGGCCCCAAGGATTTAGACGTGAGAGGAGAAGAGAGAGGGGAAAAAAGAAAAGGAAAAAAGAAGGGGGAGAAAAAGGCAAGATTCGACTCCAGACATGTCCTCAAACCACCCAGAACGATGAACAGGGAAGGAGATAAAGAGAGAGAGAGAGAGAGAGAGAGAGAGAGGGATGAGATAGAGAGAGATAGTGCACACTACTCACAGGGGATTTGGTCAGTCGCAGAATGGAGCCATTCTTGATGTCATTGCGATTCTGGAGAGAGAGAAAGATGGAGAGAGAGAGAACACAGGTGCAGTTTGTTTTTCAACTTATGAGCACATGGAGTAACACACAGAGGACTAAAAAGGTCTTTACAGACAGACCGAGAGAGTGAGACAGAGAGAGAGAGAGAGAGAGAGAAAGAGAGACAGAGAGAGAGAGAGACAGAGAGAGATCTGAATGTACAGATATGCTGTACTAGTGGAGGTGGTGCTACCTTTTCTGTGATGTAGAAGTTGGTGGAGTCGGCGTTCTGCAGAGCGTAGTTCTCATGGCTTTGCACCGACCATCTGTGAAATGAGCCATTTGGACAGCTTAGCAGCAGTCAATATTACACACACACACACACACACACACACACACACACACACACACACACACACACACACACACACACACACACACACACACACACACACACACACACACACACACACACACACACACACACACACACACACACACACACACACACACACACACACACACACACACACACACACACGTGTCTGAAGCTCTGTGTAGTTCCATTTGGTAACACATATACCGGTACATAAATCAATAAATGAGTTTAGACTTACCCCTCGCACACTTCTTTTATGATAGCCGAGAGTGGCTTTTTCTGTGGGAAATCAACAAACACAGAGCTTCATTAACGGTCCATTACTCACAGACTCAAGTGTAAACAAGATACAAATCAATGAGCACTATTAAAACAAACAAACAAACAAACAAAAACAGTCTCTGATCATGCCGAGTAACAGACACCATCTGACAGAAGGGACTGGCCTCCATCTAAACTAACAGCAGTCAACTCATCTGACATGCATCTGTGGATGAAGTGCATGCCAGGATACAAGTTGCAACGCAAATGTCTTTGTGTGTGTGTGTGTGTGTGTGTGTGTGTGTGTGGGGAGGTGAGTCGCTGCTAGCGGGGACCTGGCTGTTTTTATGTGCGGGTGTAGACTGTGGATGAGGCTAGTGGCTGTAAGCATAGTCACAGAGCTACTGTCACATCTACCCTTTTCTATTGAAGTCATACAAAACACACACACACACACACACACACACACACACACAAATACCCCCAAGCTCTGCAGGAGTAGTACACCAACTAAACACAACTGGCACAAGGGCTTTACTGCTGCGACAACACACACACACACACACACACACACAAATACCCCCAAGCTCTGCTAGGAGTAGTACACCAACTAAACACAACTGGGCACCAAGGGCTTTACTGCCTGGCGACAGCACAAACACAGACACGACACACACACAGCACACACGACACTAACCTACCCCATACACCCCCCTACAAGCTCTGTTCACATCCCTTAGTTCCAGGGTCCACTGCGACGTGATCTCCAACCCCCAGCTGACTCTCGACAGCACGACTGGCTCTAGCTAGGCCGAAAAGGCGTGAAAG
>NW_027468614.1:0-69833 GCF_046254945.1 Alosa pseudoharengus | reverse complement strand
TGTCAGATATTGTCCAAATTATTTTTTATTTCATTTCTTGACATGTGAAATGCATGAACTAGGGCAAAAAAAGTGAATAAAAATTGGTCTGATTTTTTTTAGTACTTTTCAGTTTTTCTTAGTTTTCACATAAGGTCCAGGGTCAGGACAAAAGACAGATTTTTGACAAATTTCAAAATCTGTCAGATATTGTCCAAACCATTTTTTATTTCATTTCTAGACATGTGAAATGCATGAACTAGGGCAAAAAAAGTGTAAAAAAATTGGTTTGATTTTTTTTTAGTACCTTGCAGTTTTTCTTAGTTTTCACATAAGGTCCGGGGGGTCAGGACAAAAGACAGAATTTTGACAAATTTCAAAATATGTCAGATATTGTCCAAATCATTTTTTATTTCACTTATAGACATGTGAAATGCATGAACTAGGGCAAAAAAGTGTAAAAAAAATTGGTTTGATTTTTTTTAGTACCTTTCAGTTTTTTTTAGTTTTCACATAAGGTCCGGGGTCAGGACAAAAGACAGATTTTTGACAAATTTCAAAATATGTCAGATATTGTCCAAATTATTTTTTATTTCATTTCTTGACATGTGAAATGCATGAACTAGGGCAAAAAAAGTGAATAAAAATTGGTCTGATTTTTTTTAGTACTTTTCAGTTTTTCTTAGTTTTCACATAAGGTCCGGGGTCAGGACAAAAGACAGATTTCTGACAAATTTCAAAATCTGTCAGATATTGTCCAAATATTTTTTTATTTCATTTCTAGACATGTGAAATGCATGAACTAGTGCAAAAAAGTGTAACAAAATTGGTTTGATTTTTTTTAGTACTTTTCAGTTTTTCTTAGTTTTCACATAAGGTCCGGGGTCAGGACAAAAGACAGATTTTTGACAAATTTCAAAATATGTCAGATATTGTCCAAATTATTTTTTATTTCACTTCTAGACATGTGAAATGCATGAACTAGGGCAAAAAAAGTGAAAAAAAATTGGTCTGATTTTTTTTAGTACTTTTCAGTTTTTCTTAGTTTTCACATAAGGTCCGGGTTCAGGACAAAAGACAGATTTTTGACAAATTTCAAAATCTGTCAGATATTGTCCAAATCATTTTTTATTTCACTTCTAGACATGTGAAATGCATGAACTAGGGCAAAAAAGTGTAAAAAAATTGGTTTGATTTTTTTTAGTACCTTTCAGTTTTTCTTAGTTTTCACATAAGGTCCGGGGTCAGGACAAAAGACAGATTTTTGACAAATTTCAAAATATGTCAGATATTGTCCAAATTATTTTTTATTTCACTTCTAGACATGTGAAATGCATGAACTAGTGCAAAAAAGTGTAACAAAATTGATTTGATTTTTTTTTAGTACTTTTCAGTTTTTCTTAGTTTTCACATAAGGTCCGGGGTCAGGACAAAAGACAGATTTTTGACAAATTTCAAAATATGTCAGATATTGTCCAAATTATTTTTTATTTCACGTCTAGACATGTGAAATGCATGAACTAGTGCAAAAAAGTGTAACAAAATTGGTTTGATTTTTTTTTAGTAATTTTCAGTTTTTCTTAGTTTTCACATAAGGTCCGGGGTCAGGACAAAAGACAGATTTTTGACAAATTTCAAAATCTGTCAGATATTGTCCAAATTATTTTTTATTTCACGTCTAGACATGTGAAATGCATGAACTAGTGCAAAAAAGTGTAACAAAATTGGTTTGATTTTTTTTTAGTACTTTTCAGTTTTTCTTAGTTTTCACATAAGATCCGGGGTCAGGACAAAAGACAGATTTTTGACAAATTTCAAAATCTGTCAGATATTGTCCAAATTATTTTTTATTTCACGTCTAGACATGTGAAATGCATGAACTAGTGCAAAAAAGTGTAACAAAATTGGTTTGATTTTTTTTTAGTACTTTTCAGTTTTTCTTAGTTTTCACATAAGGTCCGGGGTCAGGACAAAAGACAGAATTTTGACAAATTTCAAAATATGTCAGATATTGTCCAAATCATTTTTTATTTCACTTATAGTCATGTGAAATGCATGAACTAGGGCAAAAAAGTGTAAAAAAATTGGTTTGATTTTTTTTAGTACCTTGCAGTTTTTCTTAGTTTTCACATAAGGTCCGGGGTCAGGACAAAAGACAGATTTTTTACAAATTTCCAAATATGTCAGATATTTTCCAAATCATTTTTTATTTCACTTCTAGACATGTGAAATGCATGAACTAGGGCAAAAAAGTGTAAAAAAATTGGTTTGATTTTTTTTAGTTCCTTGCAGTTTTTCTTAGTTTTCACATAAGGTCCGGGGTCAGGACAAAAGACAGAATTTTGACAAATTTCAAAATATGTCAGATATTGTCCAAATCATTTTTTATTTCACTTATAGACATGTGAAATGCATGAACTAGGGCAAAAAAGTGTAAAAAAATTGGTTTGATTTTTTTTAGTACCTTTCAGTTTTTTTTAGTTTTCACATAAGGTCCGGGGTCAGGACAAAAGACAGATTTTTGACAAATTTCAAAATCTTTCAGATATTGTCCAAATCATTTTTTATTTCATTTCTAGACATGTGAAATGCATGAACTAGGGCAAGAAAGTGTGAAAAAATTGGTTTGATTTTTTTTTAGTACCTTGCAGTTTTTCTTAGTTTTCACATAAGGTCCGGGGTCAGGATAAAAGACAGATTTTTGACAAATTTCAAAATATGTCAGATATTGTCCAAATTATTTTTTATTTCACGTCTAGACATGTGATATGCATGAACTAGGGCAAAAAAGTGTAAAAAAATTGGTTTGATTTTTTTTAGTACCTTTCAGTTTTTCTTAGTTTTCACATAAGGTCCGGGGTCAGGACAAAAGATAGATTTTTGACAAATTTCAAAATCTGTCAGATATTGTCCAAATCATTTTTTATTTCAGTTATAGACATGTGAAATGCATGAACTAGGGCAAAAAAGTGTAAAAAAATTGGTTTGATTTTTTTTTAGTACCTTGCAGTTTTTCTTAGTTTTCACATAAGGTCCGGGGTCAGGATAAAAGACAGATTTTTGACAAATTTCAAAATATGTCAGATATTGTCCAAATAATTTTTTATTTCACGTCTAGACATGTGAAATGCATGAACTAGTGCAAAAAAGTGTAACAAAATTGATTTGATTTTTTTTTAGTACTTTTCAGTTTTTCTTAGTTTTCACATAAGGTCCGGGGTCAGGACAAAAGACAGATTTTTGACAAATTTCAAAATATGTCAGATATTGTCCAAATTATTTTTTATTTCACGTCTAGACATGTGAAATGCATGAACTAGTGCAAAAAAGTGTAACAAAATTGGTTTGATTTTTTTTTAGTAATTTTCAGTTTTTCTTAGTTTTCACATAAGGTCCGGGGTCAGGACAAAAGACAGATTTTATACAAATTTCCAAATATGTCAGATATTTTCCAAATCATTTTTTATTTCACTTCTAGACATGTGAAATGCATGAACTAGGGCAAAAAAGTGTAAAAAAATTGGTTTGATTTTTTTTAGTTCCTTGCAGTTTTTCTTAGTTTTCACATAAGGTCCGGGGTCAGGACAAAAGACAGAATTTTGACAAATTTCAAAATATGTCAGATATTGTCCAAATCATTTTTTATTTCACTTATAGACATGTGAAATGCATGAACTAGGGCAAAAAAGTGTAAAAAAATTGGTTTGATTTTTTTTAGTACCTTTCAGTTTTTTTTAGTTTTCACATAAGGTCCGGGGTCAGGACAAAAGACAGATTTTTGACAAATTTCAAAATCTTTCAGATATTGTCCAAATCATTTTTTATTTCATTTCTAGACATGTGAAATGCATGAACTAGGGCAAGAAAGTGTGAAAAAATTGGTTTGATTTTTTTTTAGTACCTTGCAGTTTTTCTTAGTTTTCACATAAGGTCCGGGGTCAGGATAAAAGACAGATTTTTGACAAATTTCTAAATATGTCAGATATTGTCCAAATTATTTTTTATTTCACTTCTAGACATGTGAAATGCATGAACTAGGGCAAAAAAAGTGAAAAAAAATTGGTCTGATTATTTTTTGTACTTTTCAGTTTTTCTTAGTTTTCACATAAGGTTCGGGTTCAGGACAAAAGACAGATTTTTGACAAATTTCAAAATCTGTCAGATATTGTCCAAATCATTTTTTATTTCACTTCTAGACATGTGAAATGCATGAACTAGGGCAAAAAAGTGTAAAAAAATTGGTTTGATTTTTTTTAGTACCTTTCAGTTTTTCTTAGTTTTCACATAAGGTCCGGGGTCAGGACAAAAGATAGATTTTTGACAAATTTCAAAATATGTCAGATATTGTCCAAATTATTTTTTATTTCACTTCTAGACATGTGAAATGCATGAACTAGTGCAAAAAAGTGTAACAAAATTGATTTGATTTTTTTTTAGTACTTTTCAGTTTTTCTTAGTTTTCACATAAGGTCCGGGGTCAGGACAAAAGACAGATTTTTGACAAATTTCAAAATCTGTCAGATATTGTCCAAATCATTTTTTATTTCATTTCTAGACATGTGAAATGCATGAACTAGGGCAAAAAAAGTGAAAAAAAATTGGTCTGATATTTTAGTACTTTTCAGTTTTTCTTAGTTTTCACATAAGGTCCGGGGTCAGGACAAAAGACAGATTTTTGACAAATTTCAAAATCTGTCAGATATTGTCCAAACCATTTTTTATTTCATTTCTAGACATGTGAAATGCATGAACTAGGGCAAAAAAAGTGTAAAAAAATTGGTTTGATTTTTTTTTAGTACCTTGCAGTTTTTCTTAGTTTTCACATAAGGTCCGGGGTCAGGACAAAAGACAGAATTTTGACAAATTTCAAAATATGTCAGATATTGTCCAAATCATTTTTTATTTCACTTATAGACATGTGAAATGCATGAACTAGGGCAAAAAAGTGTAAAAAAAATTGGTTTGATTTTTTTTAGTACCTTTCAGTTTTTTTTAGTTTTCACATAAGGTCCGGGGTCAGGACAAAAGACAGATTTTTGACAAATTTCAAAATATGTCAGATATTGTCCAAATTATTTTTTATTTCATTTCTTGACATGTGAAATGCATGAACTAGGGCAAAAAAAGTGAATAAAAATTGGTCTGATTTTTTTTAGTACTTTTCAGTTTTTCTTAGTTTTCACATAAGGTCCAGGGTCAGGACAAAAGACAGATTTTTGACAAATTTCAAAATCTGTCAGATATTGTCCAAACCATTTTTTATTTCATTTCTAGACATGTGAAATGCATGAACTAGGGCAAAAAAAGTGTAAAAAAATTGGTTTGATTTTTTTTTAGTACCTTGCAGTTTTTCTTAGTTTTCACATAAGGTCCGGGGGGTCAGGACAAAAGACAGAATTTTGACAAATTTCAAAATATGTCAGATATTGTCCAAATCATTTTTTATTTCACTTATAGACATGTGAAATGCATGAACTAGGGCAAAAAAGTGTAAAAAAAATTGGTTTGATTTTTTTTAGTACCTTTCAGTTTTTTTTAGTTTTCACATAAGGTCCGGGGTCAGGACAAAAGACAGATTTTTGACAAATTTCAAAATATGTCAGATATTGTCCAAATTATTTTTTATTTCATTTCTTGACATGTGAAATGCATGAACTAGGGCAAAAAAAGTGAATAAAAATTGGTCTGATTTTTTTTAGTACTTTTCAGTTTTTCTTAGTTTTCACATAAGGTCCGGGGTCAGGACAAAAGACAGATTTCTGACAAATTTCAAAATCTGTCAGATATTGTCCAAATATTTTTTTATTTCATTTCTAGACATGTGAAATGCATGAACTAGTGCAAAAAAGTGTAACAAAATTGGTTTGATTTTTTTTAGTACTTTTCAGTTTTTCTTAGTTTTCACATAAGGTCCGGGGTCAGGACAAAAGACAGATTTTTGACAAATTTCAAAATATGTCAGATATTGTCCAAATTATTTTTTATTTCACTTCTAGACATGTGAAATGCATGAACTAGGGCAAAAAAAGTGAAAAAAAATTGGTCTGATTTTTTTTAGTACTTTTCAGTTTTTCTTAGTTTTCACATAAGGTCCGGGTTCAGGACAAAAGACAGATTTTTGACAAATTTCAAAATCTGTCAGATATTGTCCAAATCATTTTTTATTTCACTTCTAGACATGTGAAATGCATGAACTAGGGCAAAAAAGTGTAAAAAAATTGGTTTGATTTTTTTTAGTACCTTTCAGTTTTTCTTAGTTTTCACATAAGGTCCGGGGTCAGGACAAAAGACAGATTTTTGACAAATTTCAAAATATGTCAGATATTGTCCAAATTATTTTTTATTTCACTTCTAGACATGTGAAATGCATGAACTAGTGCAAAAAAGTGTAACAAAATTGATTTGATTTTTTTTTAGTACTTTTCAGTTTTTCTTAGTTTTCACATAAGGTCCGGGGTCAGGACAAAAGACAGATTTTTGACAAATTTCAAAATATGTCAGATATTGTCCAAATTATTTTTTATTTCACGTCTAGACATGTGAAATGCATGAACTAGTGCAAAAAAGTGTAACAAAATTGGTTTGATTTTTTTTTAGTAATTTTCAGTTTTTCTTAGTTTTCACATAAGGTCCGGGGTCAGGACAAAAGACAGATTTTTGACAAATTTCAAAATCTGTCAGATATTGTCCAAATTATTTTTTATTTCACGTCTAGACATGTGAAATGCATGAACTAGTGCAAAAAAGTGTAACAAAATTGGTTTGATTTTTTTTTAGTACTTTTCAGTTTTTCTTAGTTTTCACATAAGATCCGGGGTCAGGACAAAAGACAGATTTTTGACAAATTTCAAAATCTGTCAGATATTGTCCAAATTATTTTTTATTTCACGTCTAGACATGTGAAATGCATGAACTAGTGCAAAAAAGTGTAACAAAATTGGTTTGATTTTTTTTTAGTACTTTTCAGTTTTTCTTAGTTTTCACATAAGGTCCGGGGTCAGGACAAAAGACAGAATTTTGACAAATTTCAAAATATGTCAGATATTGTCCAAATCATTTTTTATTTCACTTATAGTCATGTGAAATGCATGAACTAGGGCAAAAAAGTGTAAAAAAATTGGTTTGATTTTTTTTAGTACCTTGCAGTTTTTCTTAGTTTTCACATAAGGTCCGGGGTCAGGACAAAAGACAGATTTTTTACAAATTTCCAAATATGTCAGATATTTTCCAAATCATTTTTTATTTCACTTCTAGACATGTGAAATGCATGAACTAGGGCAAAAAAGTGTAAAAAAATTGGTTTGATTTTTTTTAGTTCCTTGCAGTTTTTCTTAGTTTTCACATAAGGTCCGGGGTCAGGACAAAAGACAGAATTTTGACAAATTTCAAAATATGTCAGATATTGTCCAAATCATTTTTTATTTCACTTATAGACATGTGAAATGCATGAACTAGGGCAAAAAAGTGTAAAAAAATTGGTTTGATTTTTTTTAGTACCTTTCAGTTTTTTTTAGTTTTCACATAAGGTCCGGGGTCAGGACAAAAGACAGATTTTTGACAAATTTCAAAATCTTTCAGATATTGTCCAAATCATTTTTTATTTCATTTCTAGACATGTGAAATGCATGAACTAGGGCAAGAAAGTGTGAAAAAATTGGTTTGATTTTTTTTTAGTACCTTGCAGTTTTTCTTAGTTTTCACATAAGGTCCGGGGTCAGGATAAAAGACAGATTTTTGACAAATTTCAAAATATGTCAGATATTGTCCAAATTATTTTTTATTTCACGTCTAGACATGTGATATGCATGAACTAGGGCAAAAAAGTGTAAAAAAATTGGTTTGATTTTTTTTAGTACCTTTCAGTTTTTCTTAGTTTTCACATAAGGTCCGGGGTCAGGACAAAAGATAGATTTTTGACAAATTTCAAAATCTGTCAGATATTGTCCAAATCATTTTTTATTTCAGTTATAGACATGTGAAATGCATGAACTAGGGCAAAAAAGTGTAAAAAAATTGGTTTGATTTTTTTTTAGTACCTTGCAGTTTTTCTTAGTTTTCACATAAGGTCCGGGGTCAGGATAAAAGACAGATTTTTGACAAATTTCAAAATATGTCAGATATTGTCCAAATAATTTTTTATTTCACGTCTAGACATGTGAAATGCATGAACTAGTGCAAAAAAGTGTAACAAAATTGATTTGATTTTTTTTTAGTACTTTTCAGTTTTTCTTAGTTTTCACATAAGGTCCGGGGTCAGGACAAAAGACAGATTTTTGACAAATTTCAAAATATGTCAGATATTGTCCAAATTATTTTTTATTTCACGTCTAGACATGTGAAATGCATGAACTAGTGCAAAAAAGTGTAACAAAATTGGTTTGATTTTTTTTTAGTAATTTTCAGTTTTTCTTAGTTTTCACATAAGGTCCGGGGTCAGGACAAAAGACAGATTTTTGACAAATTTCAAAATCTGTCAGATATTGTCCAAATTATTTTTTATTTCACGTCTAGACATATGAAATGCATGAACTAGTGCAAAAAAGTGTAACAAAATTGGTTTGATTTTTTTTTAGTACTTTTCAGTTTTTCTTAGTTTTCACATAAGGTCCGGGGTCAGGACAAAAGACAGATTTTTGACAAATTTCAAAATCTGTCAGATATTGTCCAAATTATTTTTTATTTCACGTCTAGACATGTGAAATGCATGAACTAGTGCAAAAAAGTGTAACAAAATTGGTTTGATTTTTTTTTAGTACTTTTCAGTTTTTCTTAGTTTTCACATAAGGTCCGGGGTCAGGACAAAAGACAGAATTTTGACAAATTTCAAAATATGTCAGATATTCTCTAAATTATTTTTTATTTCACGTCTAGACATGTGAAATGCATGAACTAGTGCAAAAAAGTGTAACAAAATTGGTTTGATTTTTTTTAGTACCTTGCAGTTTTTCTTAGTTTTCACATAAGGTCCGGGGTCAGGACAAAAGACAGATTTTTGACAAATTTCAAGATATGACAGATATTGTCCAAATCATTTATTATTTCACTTATAGACATGTGAAATGCATGAACTAGGGCAAAAAAGTGTAAAAAAAATTGGTTTGATTTTTTTTAGTACCTTGCAGTTTTTCTTAGTTTTCACATAAGGTCCGGGGTCAGGACAAAATATAGATTTTTGACAAATTTCAAAATCTGTCAGATATTGTCTAAATCATTTTTTATTTCATTTCTAGACATGTGAAATGCATGAACTAGGGCAAAAAAGTGTAAAAAAATTGGTTTGATTTTTTTTAGTACCTTGCAGTTTTTCTTAGTTTTCACATAAGGTCCGGGGTCAGGACAAAATATAGATTTTTGACAAATTTCAAAATCTGTCAGATATTGTCTAAATCATTTTTTATTTCATTTCTAGACATGTGAAATGCATGAACTAGGGCAAAAAAGTGTAAAAAAATTGGTTTGATTTTTTTTAGTACCTTTCAGTTTTTCTTAGTTTTCACATAAGGTCCGGGGTCAGGACAAAATATAGATTTTTGACAAATTTCAAAATCTGTCAGATATTGTCTAAATCATTTTTTATTTCATTTCTAGACATGTGAAATGCATGAACTAGGGCAAGAAAGTGTAAAAAATTGGTTTGATTTTTTTTTAGTACCTTGCAGTTTTTCTTAGTTTTCACATAAGGTCCGGGGTCAGGACAAAATATAGATTTTTGACAAATTTCAAAATCTGTCAGATATTGTCTAAATCATTTTTTATTTCATTTCTAGACATGTGAAATGCATGAACTAGGGCAAAAAAGTGTAAAAAAATTGGTTTGATTTTTTTTAGTACCTTGCAGTTTTTCTTAGTTTTCACATAAGGTCCGGGGTCAGGACAAAAGACAGATTTTTGACAAATTTCAAAATATGTCAGATATTGTCCAAATTATTTTTTATTTCACGTCTAGACATGTGAAATGCATGAACTAGTGCAAAAAAGTGTAACAAAATTGATTTGATTTTTTTTTAGTACTTTTCAGTTTTTCTTAGTTTTCACATAAGGTCCGGGGTCAGGACAAAAGACAGATTTTTGACAAATTTCAAAATCTGTCAGATATTGTCCAAATTATTTTTTATTTCACGTCTAGACATGTGAAATGCATGAACTAGTGCAAAAAAGTGTAACAAAATTGATTTGATTTTTTTTTAGTACTTTTCAGTTTTTCTTAGTTTTCACATAAGGTCCGGGGTCAGGACAAAAGACAGATTTTTGACAAATTTCAAAATCTGTCAGATATTGTCCAAATCATTTTTTATTTCACTTCTAGACATGTGAAATGCATGAACTAGGGCAAAAAAGTGTAAAAAAATTGGTTTGATTTTTTTTAGTACCTTTCAGTTTTTCTTAGTTTTCACATAAGGTCCGGGGTCAGGACAAAATATAGATTTTTGACAAATTTCAAAATATGTCAGATATTGTCCAAATTATTTTTTATTTCACGTCTAGACATGTGAAATGCATGAACTAGTGCAAAAAAGTGTAACAAAATTGATTTGATTTTTTTTTAGTACTTTTCAGTTTTTCTTAGTTTTCACATAAGGTCCGGGGTCAGGACAAAAGACAGATTTTTGACAAATTTCAAAATCTGTCAGATATTGTCCAAATCATTTTTTATTTCACTTCTAGACATGTGAAATGCATGAACTAGGGCAAAAAAGTGTAAAAAAATTGGTTTGATTTTTTTTAGTACCTTTCAGTTTTTCTTAGCTTTTTACATAAGGTCCGGGGTCAGGACAAAATATAGATTTTTGACAAATTTCAAAATCTGTCAGATATTGTCTAAATCATTTTTTATTTCATTTCTAGACATGTGAAATGCATGAACTAGGGCAAGAAAGTGTGAAAAAATTGGTTTGATTTTTTTTTAGTACCTTGCAGTTTTTCTTAGTTTTCACATAAGGTCCGGGGTCAGGACAAAAGACAGATTTTTGACAAATTTCAAAATATGACAGATATTGTCCAAATCATTTATTATTTCACTTATAGACATGTGAAATGCATGAACTAGGGCAAAAAAGTGTAAAAAAATTGGTTTGATTTTTTTTAGTACCTTGCAGTTTTTCTTAGTTTTCACATAAGGTCCGGGGTCAGGACAAAAGACAGATTTTTGACAAATTTCAAAATATGTCAGATATTGTCCAAATTATTTTTTATTTCACTTCTAGACATGTGAAATGCATGAACTAGGACAAAAAAGTGTAACAAAATTGATTTGATTTTTTTTTAGTACTTTTCAGTTTTTCTTAGTTTTCACATAAGGTCCGGGGTCAGGACAAAAGACAGATTTTTGACAAATTTCAAAATCTGTCAGATATTGTCCAAATCATTTTTTATTTCATTTCTAGACATGTGAAATGCATGAACTAGGGCAAAAAAAGTGAAAAAAAATTGGTCTGATATTTTAGTACTTTTCAGTTTTTCTTAGTTTTCACATAAGGTCCGGGGTCAGGATAAAAGACAGATTTTTGACAAATTTCAAAATCTGTCAGATATTGTCCAAATCATTTTTTATTTCATTTCTAGACATGTGAAATGCATGAACTAGGGCAAAAAAAGTGAAAAAAAATTGGTCTGATTTTTTTTAGTACTTTTCAGTTTTTCTTAGTTTTCACATAAGGTCCGGGGTCAGGACAAAAGACAGATTTTTGACAAATTTCAAAATCTGTCAGATATTGTCCAAATCATTTTTTATTTCATTTCTAGACATGTGAAATGCATGAACTAGGGCAAAAAAAGTGAAAAAAAATTGGTCTGATATTTTAGTACTTTTCAGTTTTTCTTAGTTTTCACATAAGGTCCGGGGTCAGGATAAAAGACAGATTTTTGACAAATTTCAAAATCTGTCAGATATTGTCCAAATCATTTTTTATTTCATTTCTAGACATGTGAAATGCATGAACTAGGGCAAAAAAAGTGAAAAAAAATTGGTCTGATTTTTTTTAGTACTTTTCAGTTTTTCTTAGTTTTCACATAAGGTCCGGGGTCAGGACAAAAGACAGATTTTTGACAAATTTCAAAATCTGTCAGATATTGTCCAAACCATTTTTTATTTCATTTCTAGACATGTGAAATGCATGAACTAGGGCAAAAAAAGTGTAAAAAAATTGGTTTGATTTTTTTTTAGTACTTTTCAGTTTTTCTTAGTTTTCACATAAGGTCCGGGGTCAGGACAAAAGACAGATTTTTGACAAATTTCAAAATATGTCAGATATTGTCCAAATTATTTTTTATTTCACGTCTAGACATGTGAAATGCATGAACTAGTGCAAAAAAGTGTAACAAAATTGGTTTGATTTTTTTTTAGTAATTTTCAGTTTTTCTTAGTTTTCACATAAGGTCCGGGGTCAGGACAAAAGACAGATTTTTGACAAATTTCAAAATCTGTCAGATATTGTCCAAATTATTTTTTATTTCACGTCTAGACATGTGAAATGCATGAACTAGTGCAAAAAAGTGTAACAAAATTGGTTTGATTTTTTTTTAGTACTTTTCAGTTTTTCTTAGTTTTCACATAAGATCCGGGGTCAGGACAAAAGACAGATTTTTGACAAATTTCAAAATCTGTCAGATATTGTCCAAATTATTTTTTATTTCACGTCTAGACATGTGAAATGCATGAACTAGTGCAAAAAAGTGTAACAAAATTGGTTTGATTTTTTTTTAGTACTTTTCAGTTTTTCTTAGTTTTCACATAAGATCCGGGGTCAGGACAAAAGACAGATTTTTGACAAATTTCAAAATCTGTCAGATATTGTCCAAATTATTTTTTATTTCACGTCTAGACATGTGAAATGCATGAACTAGTGCAAAAAAGTGTAACAAAATTGGTTTGATTTTTTTTTAGTACTTTTCAGTTTTTCTTAGTTTTCACATAAGGTCCGGGGTCAGGACAAAAGACAGAATTTTGACAAATTTCAAAATATGTCAGATATTGTCCAAATCATTTTTTATTTCACTTATAGTCATGTGAAATGCATGAACTAGGGCAAAAAAGTGTAAAAAAATTGGTTTGATTTTTTTTAGTACCTTGCAGTTTTTCTTAGTTTTCACATAAGGTCCGGGGTCAGGACAAAAGACAGATTTTTTACAAATTTCCAAATATGTCAGATATTTTCCAAATCATTTTTTATTTCACTTCTAGACATGTGAAATGCATGAACTAGGGCAAAAAAGTGTAAAAAAATTGGTTTGATTTTTTTTAGTTCCTTGCAGTTTTTCTTAGTTTTCACATAAGGTCCGGGGTCAGGACAAAAGACAGAATTTTGACAAATTTCAAAATATGTCAGATATTGTCCAAATCATTTTTTATTTCACTTATAGACATGTGAAATGCATGAACTAGGGCAAAAAAGTGTAAAAAAATTGGTTTGATTTTTTTTAGTACCTTTCAGTTTTTTTTAGTTTTCACATAAGGTCCGGGGTCAGGACAAAAGACAGATTTTTGACAAATTTCAAAATCTTTCAGATATTGTCCAAATCATTTTTTATTTCATTTCTAGACATGTGAAATGCATGAACTAGGGCAAGAAAGTGTGAAAAAATTGGTTTGATTTTTTTTTAGTACCTTGCAGTTTTTCTTAGTTTTCACATAAGGTCCGGGGTCAGGATAAAAGACAGATTTTTGACAAATTTCAAAATATGTCAGATATTGTCCAAATCATTTTTTATTTCACTTCTAGACATGTGAAATGCATGAACTAGGGCAAAAAAGTGTAAAAAAATTGGTTTGATTTTTTTTAGTACCTTTCAGTTTTTCTTAGTTTTCACATAAGGTCCGGGGTCAGGACAAAAGACAGATTTTTGACAAATTTCAAAATATGTCAGATATTGTCCAAATTATTTTTTATTTCACTTCTAGACATGTGAAATGCATGAACTAGTGCAAAAAAGTGTAACAAAATTGATTTGATTTTTTTTTAGTACTTTTCAGTTTTTCTTAGTTTTCACATAAGGTCCGGGGTCAGGACAAAAGACAGATTTTTGACAAATTTCAAAATATGTCAGATATTGTCCAAATTATTTTTTATTTCACGTCTAGACATGTGAAATGCATGAACTAGTGCAAAAAAGTGTAACAAAATTGGTTTGATTTTTTTTTAGTAATTTTCAGTTTTTCTTAGTTTTCACATAAGGTCCGGGGTCAGGACAAAAGACAGATTTTTGACAAATTTCAAAATCTGTCAGATATTGTCCAAATTATTTTTTATTTCACGTCTAGACATGTGAAATGCATGAACTAGTGCAAAAAAGTGTAACAAAATTGGTTTGATTTTTTTTTAGTACTTTTCAGTTTTTCTTAGTTTTCACATAAGATCCGGGGTCAGGACAAAAGACAGATTTTTGACAAATTTCAAAATCTGTCAGATATTGTCCAAATTATTTTTTATTTCACGTCTAGACATGTGAAATGCATGAACTAGTGCAAAAAAGTGTAACAAAATTGGTTTGATTTTTTTTTAGTACTTTTCAGTTTTTCTTAGTTTTCACATAAGGTCCGGGGTCAGGACAAAAGACAGAATTTTGACAAATTTCAAAATATGTCAGATATTGTCCAAATCATTTTTTATTTCACTTATAGTCATGTGAAATGCATGAACTAGGGCAAAAAAGTGTAAAAAAATTGGTTTGATTTTTTTTAGTACCTTGCAGTTTTTCTTAGTTTTCACATAAGGTCCGGGGTCAGGACAAAAGACAGATTTTTTACAAATTTCCAAATATGTCAGATATTTTCCAAATCATTTTTTATTTCACTTCTAGACATGTGAAATGCATGAACTAGGGCAAAAAAGTGTAAAAAAATTGGTTTGATTTTTTTTAGTTCCTTGCAGTTTTTCTTAGTTTTCACATAAGGTCCGGGGTCAGGACAAAAGACAGAATTTTGACAAATTTCAAAATATGTCAGATATTGTCCAAATCATTTTTTATTTCACTTATAGACATGTGAAATGCATGAACTAGGGCAAAAAAGTGTAAAAAAATTGGTTTGATTTTTTTTAGTACCTTTCAGTTTTTTTTAGTTTTCACATAAGGTCCGGGGTCAGGACAAAAGACAGATTTTTGACAAATTTCAAAATCTTTCAGATATTGTCCAAATCATTTTTTATTTCATTTCTAGACATGTGAAATGCATGAACTAGGGCAAGAAAGTGTGAAAAAATTGGTTTGATTTTTTTTTAGTACCTTGCAGTTTTTCTTAGTTTTCACATAAGGTCCGGGGTCAGGATAAAAGACAGATTTTTGACAAATTTCAAAATATGTCAGATATTGTCCAAATTATTTTTTATTTCACGTCTAGACATGTGAAATGCATGAACTAGTGCAAAAAAGTGTAACAAAATTGGTTTGATTTTTTTTAGTACCTTGCAGTTTTTCTTAGTTTTCACATAAGGTCCGGGGTCAGGACAAAAGACAGATTTTTGACAAATTTCAAGATATGACAGATATTGTCCAAATCATTTATTATTTCACTTATAGACATGTGAAATGCATGAACTAGGGCAAAAAAGTGTAAAAAAAATTGGTTTGATTTTTTTTAGTACCTTGCAGTTTTTCTTAGTTTTCACATAAGGTCCGGGGTCAGGACAAAATATAGATTTTTGACAAATTTCAAAATCTGTCAGATATTGTCTAAATCATTTTTTATTTCATTTCTAGACATGTGAAATGCATGAACTAGGGCAAGAAAGTGTGAAAAAATTGGTTTGATTTTTTTTTAGTACCTTGCAGTTTTTCTTAGTTTTCACATAAGGTCCGGGGTCAGGACAAAAGACAGATTTTTGACAAATTTCAAAATATGACAGATATTGACCAAATCATTTATTATTTCACTTATAGACATGTGAAATGCATGAACTAGGGCAAAAAAGTGTAAAAAAATTGGTTTGATTTTTTTTAGTACCTTTCAGTTTTTCTTAGTTTTCACATAAGGTCCGGGGTCAGGACAAAATATAGATTTTTGACAAATTTCAAAATCTGTCAGATATTGTCTAAATCATTTTTTATTTCATTTCTAGACATGTGAAATGCATGAACTAGGGCAAGAAAGTGTAAAAAATTGGTTTGATTTTTTTTTAGTACCTTGCAGTTTTTCTTAGTTTTCACATAAGGTCCGGGGTCAGGACAAAATATAGATTTTTGACAAATTTCAAAATCTGTCAGATATTGTCTAAATCATTTTTTATTTCATTTCTAGACATGTGAAATGCATGAACTAGGGCAAAAAAGTGTAAAAAAATTGGTTTGATTTTTTTTAGTACCTTGCAGTTTTTCTTAGTTTTCACATAAGGTCCGGGGTCAGGACAAAAGACAGATTTTTGACAAATTTCAAAATATGTCAGATATTGTCCAAATTATTTTTTATTTCACGTCTAGACATGTGAAATGCATGAACTAGTGCAAAAAAGTGTAACAAAATTGATTTGATTTTTTTTTAGTACTTTTCAGTTTTTCTTAGTTTTCACATAAGGTCCGGGGTCAGGACAAAAGACAGATTTTTGACAAATTTCAAAATCTGTCAGATATTGTCCAAATCATTTTTTATTTCACTTCTAGACATGTGAAATGCATGAACTAGGGCAAAAAAGTGTAAAAAAATTGGTTTGATTTTTTTTAGTACCTTTCAGTTTTTCTTAGTTTTCACATAAGGTCCGGGGTCAGGACAAAATATAGATTTTTGACAAATTTCAAAATATGTCAGATATTGTCCAAATTATTTTTTATTTCACGTCTAGACATGTGAAATGCATGAACTAGTGCAAAAAAGTGTAACAAAATTGATTTGATTTTTTTTTAGTACTTTTCAGTTTTTCTTAGTTTTCACATAAGGTCCGGGGTCAGGACAAAAGACAGATTTTTGACAAATTTCAAAATCTGTCAGATATTGTCCAAATCATTTTTTATTTCACTTCTAGACATGTGAAATGCATGAACTAGGGCAAAAAAGTGTAAAAAAATTGGTTTGATTTTTTTTAGTACCTTTCAGTTTTTCTTAGTTTTCACATAAGGTCCGGGGTCAGGACAAAATATAGATTTTTGACAAATTTCAAAATCTGTCAGATATTGTCTAAATCATTTTTTATTTCATTTCTAGACATGTGAAATGCATGAACTAGGGCAAGAAAGTGTGAAAAAATTGGTTTGATTTTTTTTTAGTACCTTGCAGTTTTTCTTAGTTTTCACATAAGGTCCGGGGTCAGGACAAAAGACAGATTTTTGACAAATTTCAAAATATGACAGATATTGTCCAAATCATTTATTATTTCACTTATAGACATGTGAAATGCATGAACTAGGGCAAAAAAGTGTAAAAAAATTGGTTTGATTTTTTTTAGTACCTTGCAGTTTTTCTTAGTTTTCACATAAGGTCCGGGGTCAGGACAAAAGACAGATTTTTGACAAATTTCAAAATATGTCAGATATTGTCCAAATTATTTTTTATTTCACTTCTAGACATGTGAAATGCATGAACTAGGACAAAAAAGTGTAACAAAATTGATTTGATTTTTTTTTAGTACTTTTCAGTTTTTCTTAGTTTTCACATAAGGTCCGGGGTCAGGACAAAAGACAGATTTTTGACAAATTTCAAAATCTGTCAGATATTGTCCAAATCATTTTTTATTTCATTTCTAGACATGTGAAATGCATGAACTAGGGCAAAAAAAGTGAAAAAAATTGGTCTGATATTTTAGTACTTTTCAGTTTTTCTTAGTTTTCACATAAGGTCCGGGGTCAGGATAAAAGACAGATTTTTGACAAATTTCAAAATCTGTCAGATATTGTCCAAATCATTTTTTATTTCATTTCTAGACATGTGAAATGCATGAACTAGGGCAAAAAAAGTGAAAAAAAATTGGTCTGATTTTTTTTAGTACTTTTCAGTTTTTCTTAGTTTTCACATAAGGTCCGGGGTCAGGACAAAAGACAGATTTTTGACAAATTTCAAAATCTGTCAGATATTGTCCAAATCATTTTTTATTTCATTTCTAGACATGTGAAATGCATGAACTAGGGCAAAAAAAGTGAAAAAAAATTGGTCTGATATTTTAGTACTTTTCAGTTTTTCTTAGTTTTCACATAAGGTCCGGGGTCAGGATAAAAGACAGATTTTTGACAAATTTCAAAATCTGTCAGATATTGTCCAAATCATTTTTTATTTCATTTCTAGACATGTGAAATGCATGAACTAGGGCAAAAAAAGTGAAAAAAAATTGGTCTGATTTTTTTTAGTACTTTTCAGTTTTTCTTAGTTTTCACATAAGGTCCGGGGTCAGGACAAAAGACAGATTTTTGACAAATTTCAAAATCTGTCAGATATTGTCCAAACCATTTTTTATTTCATTTCTAGACATGTGAAATGCATGAACTAGGGCAAAAAAAGTGTAAAAAAATTGGTTTGATTTTTTTTTAGTACTTTTCAGTTTTTCTTAGTTTTCACATAAGGTCCGGGTTCAGGACAAAAGACAGATTTTTGACAAATTTCAAAATCTGTCAGATATTGTCCAAATCATTTTTTATTTCACTTCTAGACATGTGAAATGCATGAACTAGGGCAAAAAAGTGTAAAAAAATTGGTTTGATTTTTTTTAGTACCTTTCAGTTTTTCTTAGTTTTCACATAAGGTCCGGGGTCAGGACAAAAGACAGATTTTTGACAAATTTCAAAATATGTCAGATATTGTCCAAATTATTTTTTATTTCACTTCTAGACATGTGAAATGCATGAACTAGTGCAAAAAAGTGTAACAAAATTGATTTGATTTTTTTTTAGTACTTTTCAGTTTTTCTTAGTTTTCACATAAGGTCCGGGGTCAGGACAAAAGACAGATTTTTGACAAATTTCAAAATATGTCAGATATTGTCCAAATTATTTTTTATTTCACGTCTAGACATGTGAAATGCATGAACTAGTGCAAAAAAGTGTAACAAAATTGGTTTGATTTTTTTTTAGTAATTTTCAGTTTTTCTTAGTTTTCACATAAGGTCCGGGGTCAGGACAAAAGACAGATTTTTGACAAATTTCAAAATCTGTCAGATATTGTCCAAATTATTTTTTATTTCACGTCTAGACATGTGAAATGCATGAACTAGTGCAAAAAAGTGTAACAAAATTGGTTTGATTTTTTTTTAGTACTTTTCAGTTTTTCTTAGTTTTCACATAAGATCCGGGGTCAGGACAAAAGACAGATTTTTGACAAATTTCAAAATCTGTCAGATATTGTCCAAATTATTTTTTATTTCACGTCTAGACATGTGAAATGCATGAACTAGTGCAAAAAAGTGTAACAAAATTGGTTTGATTTTTTTTTAGTACTTTTCAGTTTTTCTTAGTTTTCACATAAGGTCCGGGGTCAGGACAAAAGACAGAATTTTGACAAATTTCAAAATATGTCAGATATTGTCCAAATCATTTTTTATTTCACTTATAGTCATGTGAAATGCATGAACTAGGGCAAAAAAGTGTAAAAAAATTGGTTTGATTTTTTTTAGTACCTTGCAGTTTTTCTTAGTTTTCACATAAGGTCCGGGGTCAGGACAAAAGACAGATTTTTTACAAATTTCCAAATATGTCAGATATTTTCCAAATCATTTTTTATTTCACTTCTAGACATGTGAAATGCATGAACTAGGGCAAAAAAGTGTAAAAAAATTGGTTTGATTTTTTTTAGTTCCTTGCAGTTTTTCTTAGTTTTCACATAAGGTCCGGGGTCAGGACAAAAGACAGAATTTTGACAAATTTCAAAATATGTCAGATATTGTCCAAATCATTTTTTATTTCACTTATAGACATGTGAAATGCATGAACTAGGGCAAAAAAGTGTAAAAAAATTGGTTTGATTTTTTTTAGTACCTTTCAGTTTTTTTTAGTTTTCACATAAGGTCCGGGGTCAGGACAAAAGACAGATTTTTGACAAATTTCAAAATCTTTCAGATATTGTCCAAATCATTTTTTATTTCATTTCTAGACATGTGAAATGCATGAACTAGGGCAAGAAAGTGTGAAAAAATTGGTTTGATTTTTTTTTAGTACCTTGCAGTTTTTCTTAGTTTTCACATAAGGTCCGGGGTCAGGATAAAAGACAGATTTTTGACAAATTTCAAAATATGTCAGATATTGTCCAAATCATTTTTTATTTCACTTCTAGACATGTGAAATGCATGAACTAGGGCAAAAAAGTGTAAAAAAATTGGTTTGATTTTTTTTAGTACCTTTCAGTTTTTCTTAGTTTTCACATAAGGTCCGGGGTCAGGACAAAAGACAGATTTTTGACAAATTTCAAAATATGTCAGATATTGTCCAAATTATTTTTTATTTCACTTCTAGACATGTGAAATGCATGAACTAGTGCAAAAAAGTGTAACAAAATTGATTTGATTTTTTTTTAGTACTTTTCAGTTTTTCTTAGTTTTCACATAAGGTCCGGGGTCAGGACAAAAGACAGATTTTTGACAAATTTCAAAATATGTCAGATATTGTCCAAATTATTTTTTATTTCACGTCTAGACATGTGAAATGCATGAACTAGTGCAAAAAAGTGTAACAAAATTGGTTTGATTTTTTTTTAGTAATTTTCAGTTTTTCTTAGTTTTCACATAAGGTCCGGGGTCAGGACAAAAGACAGATTTTTGACAAATTTCAAAATCTGTCAGATATTGTCCAAATTATTTTTTATTTCACGTCTAGACATGTGAAATGCATGAACTAGTGCAAAAAAGTGTAACAAAATTGGTTTGATTTTTTTTTAGTACTTTTCAGTTTTTCTTAGTTTTCACATAAGATCCGGGGTCAGGACAAAAGACAGATTTTTGACAAATTTCAAAATCTGTCAGATATTGTCCAAATTATTTTTTATTTCACGTCTAGACATGTGAAATGCATGAACTAGTGCAAAAAAGTGTAACAAAATTGGTTTGATTTTTTTTTAGTACTTTTCAGTTTTTCTTAGTTTTCACATAAGGTCCGGGGTCAGGACAAAAGACAGAATTTTGACAAATTTCAAAATATGTCAGATATTGTCCAAATCATTTTTTATTTCACTTATAGTCATGTGAAATGCATGAACTAGGGCAAAAAAGTGTAAAAAAATTGGTTTGATTTTTTTTAGTACCTTGCAGTTTTTCTTAGTTTTCACATAAGGTCCGGGGTCAGGACAAAAGACAGATTTTTTACAAATTTCCAAATATGTCAGATATTTTCCAAATCATTTTTTATTTCACTTCTAGACATGTGAAATGCATGAACTAGGGCAAAAAAGTGTAAAAAAATTGGTTTGATTTTTTTTAGTTCCTTGCAGTTTTTCTTAGTTTTCACATAAGGTCCGGGGTCAGGACAAAAGACAGAATTTTGACAAATTTCAAAATATGTCAGATATTGTCCAAATCATTTTTTATTTCACTTATAGACATGTGAAATGCATGAACTAGGGCAAAAAAGTGTAAAAAAATTGGTTTGATTTTTTTTAGTACCTTTCAGTTTTTTTTAGTTTTCACATAAGGTCCGGGGTCAGGACAAAAGACAGATTTTTGACAAATTTCAAAATCTTTCAGATATTGTCCAAATCATTTTTTATTTCATTTCTAGACATGTGAAATGCATGAACTAGGGCAAGAAAGTGTGAAAAAATTGGTTTGATTTTTTTTTAGTACCTTGCAGTTTTTCTTAGTTTTCACATAAGGTCCGGGGTCAGGATAAAAGACAGATTTTTGACAAATTTCAAAATATGTCAGATATTGTCCAAATTATTTTTTATTTCACGTCTAGACATGTGAAATGCATGAACTAGTGCAAAAAAGTGCAACAAAATTGGTTTGATTTTTTTTAGTACTTTTCAGTTTTTCTTAGTTTTCACATAAGGTCCGGGGTCAGGACAAAAGACAGAATTTTTACAAATTTCAAAATATGTCAGATATTGTCCAAATCATTTTTTATTTCACTTATAGACATGTGATATGCATGAACTAGGGCAAAAAAGTGTAAAAAAATTGGTTTGATTTTTTTTAGTACCTTTCAGTTTTTCTTAGTTTTCACATAAGGTCCGGGGTCAGGACAAAAGATAGATTTTTGACAAATTTCAAAATCTGTCAGATATTGTCCAAATCATTTTTTATTTCAGTTATAGACATGTGAAATGCATGAACTAGGGCAAAAAAGTGTAAAAAAATTGGTTTGATTTTTTTTTAGTACCTTGCAGTTTTTCTTAGTTTTCACATAAGGTCCGGGGTCAGGATAAAAGACAGATTTTTGACAAATTTCAAAATATGTCAGATATTGTCCAAATAATTTTTTATTTCACGTCTAGACATGTGAAATGCATGAACTAGTGCAAAAAAGTGTAACAAAATTGATTTGATTTTTTTTTAGTACTTTTCAGTTTTTCTTAGTTTTCACATAAGGTCCGGGGTCAGGACAAAAGACAGATTTTTGACAAATTTCAAAATATGTCAGATATTGTCCAAATTATTTTTTATTTCACGTCTAGACATGTGAAATGCATGAACTAGTGCAAAAAAGTGTAACAAAATTGGTTTGATTTTTTTTTAGTAATTTTCAGTTTTTCTTAGTTTTCACATAAGGTCCGGGGTCAGGACAAAAGACAGATTTTTGACAAATTTCAAAATCTGTCAGATATTGTCCAAATTATTTTTTATTTCACGTCTAGACATGTGAAATGCATGAACTAGTGCAAAAAAGTGTAACAAAATTGGTTTGATTTTTTTTTAGTACTTTTCAGTTTTTCTTAGTTTTCACATAAGGTCCGGGGTCAGGACAAAAGACAGATTTTTGACAAATTTCAAAATCTGTCAGATATTGTCCAAATTATTTTTTATTTCACGTCTAGACATGTGAAATGCATGAACTAGTGCAAAAAAGTGTAACAAAATTGGTTTGATTTTTTTTTAGTACTTTTCAGTTTTTCTTAGTTTTCACATAAGGTCCGGGGTCAGGACAAAAGACAGAATTTTGACAAATTTCAAAATATGTCAGATATTGTCCAAATCATTTTTTATTTCACTTATAGACATGTGAAATGCATGAACTAGGGCAAAAAAGTGTAAAAAAATTGGTTTGATTTTTTTTAGTACCTTTCAGTTTTTTTTAGTTTTCACATAAGGTCCGGGGTCAGGACAAAAGACAGATTTTTGACAAATTTCAAAATATGTCAGATATTCTCTAAATTATTTTTTATTTCACGTCTAGACATGTGAAATGCATGAACTAGTGCAAAAAAGTGTAACAAAATTGGTTTGATTTTTTTTAGTACTTTTCAGTTTTTCTTAGTTTTCACATAAGGTCCGGGGTCAGGACAAAATATAGATTTTTGACAAATTTCAAAATCTGTCAGATATTGTCTAAATCATTTTTTATTTCATTTCTAGACATGTGAAATGCATGAACTAGGGCAAGAAAGTGTGAAAAAATTGGTTTGATTTTTTTTTAGTACCTTGCAGTTTTTCTTAGTTTTCACATAAGGTCCGGGGTCAGGACAAAAGACAGATTTTTGACAAATTTCAAAATATGACAGATATTGTCCAAATCATTTATTATTTCACTTATAGACATGTGAAATGCATGAACTAGGGCAAAAAAGTGTAAAAAAATTGGTTTGATTTTTTTTAGTACCTTGCAGTTTTTCTTAGTTTTCACATAAGGTCCGGGGTCAGGACAAAAGACAGATTTTTGACAAATTTCAAGATATGACAGATATTGTCCAAATCATTTATTATTTCACTTATAGACATGTGAAATGCATGAACTAGGGCAAAAAAGTGTAAAAAAATTGGTTTGATTTTTTTTAGTACCTTGCAGTTTTTCTTAGTTTTCACATAAGGTCCGGGGTCAGGACAAAATATAGATTTTTGACAAATTTCAAAATCTGTCAGATATTGTCTAAATCATTTTTTATTTCATTTCTAGACATGTGAAATGCATGAACTAGGGCAAGAAAGTGTGAAAAAATTGGTTTGATTTTTTTTTAGTACCTTGCAGTTTTTCTTAGTTTTCACATAAGGTCCGGGGTCAGGACAAAAGACAGATTTTTGACAAATTTCAAAATATGACAGATATTGTCCAAATCATTTATTATTTCACTTATAGACATGTGAAATGCATGAACTAGGGCAAAAAAGTGTAAAAAAATTGGTTTGATTTTTTTTAGTACCTTGCAGTTTTTCTTAGTTTTCACGTAAGGTCCGGGGTCAGGACAAAAGACAGATTTTTGACAAATTTCAAAATATGTCAGATATTGTCCAAATTATTTTTTATTTCACTTCTAGACATGTGAAATGCATGAACTAGGGCAAAAAAAGTGAAAAAAAATTGGTCTGATTTTTTTTAGTACTTTTCAGTTTTTCTTAGTTTTCACATAAGGTCCGGGTTCAGGACAAAAGACAGATTTTTGACAAATTTCAAAATCTGTCAGATATTGTCCAAATCATTTTTTATTTCACTTCTAGACATGTGAAATGCATGAACTAGGGCAAAAAAGTGTAAAAAAATTGGTTTGATTTTTTTTAGTACCTTTCAGTTTTTCTTAGTTTTCACATAAGGTCCGGGGTCAGGACAAAATATAGATTTTTGACAAATTTCAAAATCTGTCAGATATTGTCTAAATCATTTTTTATTTCATTTCTAGACATGTGAAATGCATGAACTAGGGCAAGAAAGTGTAAAAAATTGGTTTGATTTTTTTTTAGTACCTTGCAGTTTTTCTTAGTTTTCACATAAGGTCCGGGGTCAGGACAAAATATAGATTTTTGACAAATTTCAAAATCTGTCAGATATTGTCTAAATCATTTTTTATTTCATTTCTAGACATGTGAAATGCATGAACTAGGGCAAAAAAGTGTAAAAAAATTGGTTTGATTTTTTTTAGTACCTTGCAGTTTTTCTTAGTTTTCACATAAGGTCCGGGGTCAGGACAAAAGACAGATTTTTGACAAATTTCAAAATATGTCAGATATTGTCCAAATTATTTTTTATTTCACGTCTAGACATGTGAAATGCATGAACTAGTGCAAAAAAGTGTAACAAAATTGATTTGATTTTTTTTTAGTACTTTTCAGTTTTTCTTAGTTTTCACATAAGGTCCGGGGTCAGGACAAAATATAGATTTTTGACAAATTTCAAAATCTGTCAGATATTGTCTAAATCATTTTTTATTTCATTTCTAGACATGTGAAATGCATGAACTAGGGCAAGAAAGTGTGAAAAAATTGGTTTGATTTTTTTTTAGTACCTTGCAGTTTTTCTTAGTTTTCACATAAGGTCCGGGGTCAGGACAAAAGACAGATTTTTGACAAATTTCAAAATATGACAGATATTGTCCAAATCATTTATTATTTCACTTATAGACATGTGAAATGCATGAACTAGGGCAAAAAAGTGTAAAAAAATTGGTTTGATTTTTTTTAGTACCTTGCAGTTTTTCTTAGTTTTCACATAAGGTCCGGGGTCAGGACAAAAGACAGATTTTTGACAAATTTCAAAATATGTCAGATATTGTCCAAATTATTTTTTATTTCACTTCTAGTCATGTGAAATGCATGAACTAGGGCAAAAAAGTGTAACAAAATTGATTTGATTTTTTTTTAGTACTTTTCAGTTTTTCTTAGTTTTCACATAAGGTCCGGGGTCAGGACAAAAGACAGATTTTTGACAAATTTCAAAATCTGTCAGATATTGTCCAAATCATTTTTTATTTCATTTCTAGACATGTGAAATGCATGAACTAGGGCAAAAAAAGTGAAAAAAAATTGGTCTGATTTTTTTTAGTACTTTTCAGTTTTTCTTAGTTTTCACATAAGGTCCGGGGTCAGGACAAAAGACAGATTTTTGACAAATTTCAAAATCTGTCAGATATTGTCCAAACCATTTTTTATTTCATTTCTAGACATGTGAAATGCATGAACTAGGGCAAAAAAAGTGTAAAAAAATTGGTTTGATTTTTTTTTAGTACCTTGCAGTTTTTCTTAGTTTTCACATAAGGTCCGGGGGGTCAGGACAAAAGACAGAATTTTGACAAATTTCAAAATATGTCAGATATTGTCCAAATCATTTTTTATTTCACTTATAGACATGTGAAATGCATGAACTAGGGCAAAAAAGTGTAAAAAAAATTGGTTTGATTTTTTTTAGTACCTTTCAGTTTTTTTTAGTTTTCACATAAGGTCCGGGGTCAGGACAAAAGACAGATTTTTGACAAATTTCAAAATATGTCAGATATTGTCCAAATTATTTTTTATTTCATTTCTTGACATGTGAAATGCATGAACTAGGGCAAAAAAAGTGAATAAAAATTGGTCTGATTTTTTTTAGTACTTTTCAGTTTTTCTTAGTTTTCACATAAGGTCCGGGGTCAGGACAAAAGACAGATTTCTGACAAATTTCAAAATCTGTCAGATATTGTCCAAATATTTTTTTATTTCATTTCTAGACATGTGAAATGCATGAACTAGTGCAAAAAAGTGTAACAAAATTGGTTTGATTTTTTTTAGTACTTTTCAGTTTTTCTTAGTTTTCACATAAGGTCCGGGGTCAGGACAAAAGACAGATTTTTGACAAATTTCAAAATATGTCAGATATTGTCCAAATTATTTTTTATTTCACTTCTAGACATGTGAAATGCATGAACTAGGGCAAAAAAAGTGAAAAAAAATTGATCGATCTGATTTTTTTTAGTACTTTTCAGTTTTTCTTAGTTTTCACATAAGGTCCGGGTTCAGGACAAAAGACAGATTTTTGACAAATTTCAAAATCTGTCAGATATTGTCCAAATCATTTTTTATTTCACTTCTAGACATGTGAAATGCATGAACTAGGGCAAAAAAGTGTAAAAAAATTGGTTTGATTTTTTTTAGTACCTTTCAGTTTTTCTTAGTTTTCACATAAGGTCCGGGGTCAGGACAAAAGACAGATTTTTTACAAATTTCCAAATATGTCAGATATTTTCCAAATCATTTTTTATTTCACTTCTAGACATGTGAAATGCATGAACTAGGGCAAAAAAGTGTAAAAAAATTGGTTTGATTTTTTTTAGTTCCTTGCAGTTTTTCTTAGTTTTCACATAAGGTCCGGGGTCAGGACAAAAGACAGAATTTTGACAAATTTCAAAATATGTCAGATATTGTCCAAATCATTTTTTATTTCACTTATAGACATGTGAAATGCATGAACTAGGGCAAAAAAGTGTAAAAAAATTGGTTTGATTTTTTTTAGTACCTTTCAGTTTTTTTTAGTTTTCACATAAGGTCCGGGGTCAGGACAAAAGACAGATTTTTGACAAATTTCAAAATCTTTCAGATATTGTCCAAATCATTTTTTATTTCATTTCTAGACATGTGAAATGCATGAACTAGGGCAAGAAAGTGTGAAAAAATTGGTTTGATTTTTTTTTAGTACCTTGCAGTTTTTCTTAGTTTTCACATAAGGTCCGGGGTCAGGATAAAAGACAGATTTTTGACAAATTTCAAAATATGTCAGATATTGTCCAAATTATTTTTTATTTCACGTCTAGACATGTGAAATGCATGAACTAGTGCAAAAAAGTGCAACAAAATTGGTTTGATTTTTTTTAGTACTTTTCAGTTTTTCTTAGTTTTCACATAAGGTCCGGGGTCAGGACAAAAGACAGAATTTTTACAAATTTCAAAATATGTCAGATATTGTCCAAATCATTTTTTATTTCACTTATAGACATGTGATATGCATGAACTAGGGCAAAAAAGTGTAAAAAAATTGGTTTGATTTTTTTTAGTACCTTTCAGTTTTTCTTAGTTTTCACATAAGGTCCGGGGTCAGGACAAAAGATAGATTTTTGACAAATTTCAAAATCTGTCAGATATTGTCCAAATCATTTTTTATTTCAGTTATAGACATGTGAAATGCATGAACTAGGGCAAAAAAGTGTAAAAAAATTGGTTTGATTTTTTTTTAGTACCTTGCAGTTTTTCTTAGTTTTCACATAAGGTCCGGGGTCAGGATAAAAGACAGATTTTTGACAAATTTCAAAATATGTCAGATATTGTCCAAATAATTTTTTATTTCACGTCTAGACATGTGAAATGCATGAACTAGTGCAAAAAAGTGTAACAAAATTGATTTGATTTTTTTTTAGTTCCTTGCAGTTTTTCTTAGTTTTCACATAAGGGTCGGGGTCAGGACAAAAGACAGAATTTTGACAAATTTCAAAATATGTCAGATATTGTCCAAATCATTTTTTATTTCACTTATAGACATGTGAAATGCATGAACTAGGGCAAAAAAGTGTAAAAAAATTGGTTTGATTTTTTTTAGTACCTTTCAGTTTTTTTTAGTTTTCACATAAGGTCCGGGGTCAGGACAAAAGACAGATTTTTGACAAATTTCAAAATCTGTCAGATATTGTCCAAATCATTTTTTATTTCACTTCTAGACATGTGAAATGCATGAACTAGGGCAAAAAAGTGTAAAAATATTGGTTTGATTTTTTTTAGTACCTTTCAGTTTTTCTTAGTTTTCACATAAGGTCCGGGGTCAGGACAAAAGACAGATTTTTGACAAATTTCAAAATCTGTCAGATATTGTCCAAATCATTTTTTATTTCATTTCTAGACATGTGAAATGCATGAACTAGGGCAAAAAACGTGAATAAAAATTGGTCTGATTTTTTTTTGTACTTTTCAGTTTTTCTTAGTTTTCACATAAGGTCCGGGGTCAGGACAAAAGACAGATTTCTGACAAATTTCAAAATCTGTCAGATATTGTCCAAATCATTTTTTATTTAATTTCTAGACATGTGAAATGCATGAACTAGGGCAAGAAAGTGTGAAAAAATTGGTTTGATTTTTTTTTAGTACCTTGCAGTTTTTCTTAGTTTTCACATAAGGTCCGGGGTCAGGATAAAAGACAGATTTTTGACAAATTTCAAAATATGTCAGATATTGTCCAAATTATTTTTTATTTCACGTCTAGACATGTGAAATGCATGAACTAGTGCAAAAAAGTGTAACAAAATTGGTTTGATTTTTTTTTAGTACTTTTCAGTTTTTTTTAGTTTTCACATAAGGTCCGGTGTCAGGACAAAAGACAGATTTTTGACAAATTTCAAAATATGTCAGATATTGTCCAAATTATTTTTTATTTCACTTCTAGACATGTGAAATGCATGAACTAGGGCAAAAAAGTGTAAAAAAATTGGTTTGATTTTTTTTAGTACCTTGCAGTTTTTCTTAGTTTTCACATAAGGTCCGGGGTCAGGATAAAAGACAGATTTTTGACAAATTTCAAAATCTCTCAGATATTGTCCAAATTATTTTTTATTTCACTTCTAGACATGTGAAATGCATGAACTAGGGCAAAAAAAGTGAAAAAAAATTGGTCTGATTTTTTTTAGTACTTTTCAGTTTTTTTTAGTTTTCACATAAGGTCCGGGGTCAGGACAAAAGACAGATTTTTGACAAATTTCAAAATATGTCAGATATTGTCCAAATTATTTTTTATTTCACGTCTAGACATGTGAAATGCATGAACTAGTGCAAAAAAGTGTAACAAAATTGATTTGATTTTTTTTTAGTACTTTTCAGTTTTTCTTAGTTTTCACATAAGGTCCGGGGTCAGGACAAAAGACAGATTTTTGACAAATTTCAAAATATGTCAGATATTGTCCAAATTATTTTTTATTTCACGTCTAGACATGTGAAATGCATGAACTAGTGCAAAAAAGTGTAACAAAATTGGTTTGATTTTTTTTAGTACTTTTCAGTTTTTCTTAGTTTTCACATAAGGTCCGGGGTCAGGACAAAAGACAGAATTTTTACAAATTTCAAAATATGTCAGATATTGTCCAAATCATTTTTTATTTCACTTATAGACATGTGATATGCATGAACTAGGGCAAAAAGTGTAAAAAAATTGGTTTGATTTTTTTTAGTACCTTTCAGTTTTTCTTAGTTTTCACATAAGGTCCGGGGTCAGGACAAAAGATAGATTTTTGACAAATTTCAAAATCTGTCAGATATTGTCCAAATCATTTTTTATTTCAGTTATAGACATGTGAAATGCATGAACTAGGGCAAAAAAGTGTAAAAAAATTGGTTTGATTTTTTTTTAGTACCTTGCAGTTTTTCTTAGTTTTCACATAAGGTCCGGGGTCAGGATAAAAGACAGATTTTTGACAAATTTCAAAATATGTCAGATATTGTCCAAATAATTTTTTATTTCACGTCTAGACATGTGAAATGCATGAACTAGTGCAAAAAAGTGTAACAAAATTGGTTTGATTTTTTTTTAGTAATTTTCAGTTTTTCTTAGTTTTCACATAAGGTCCGGGGTCAGGACAAAAGACAGATTTTTGACAAATTTCAAAATCTGTCAGATATTGTCCAAATTATTTTTTATTTCACGTCTAGACATGTGAAATGCATGAACTAGTGCAAAAAAGTGTAACAAAATTGGTTTGATTTTTTTTTATTACCTTGCAGTTTTTCTTAGTTTTCACATAAGGTCCGGGGTCAGGACAAAAGACAGATTTTTGACAAATTTCAAAATCTGTCAGATATTGTCCAAATCATTTTTTATTTCACTTATAGACATGTGAAATGCATGAACTAGGGCAAAAAAGTGTAAAAAAATTGGTTTGATTTTTTTTAGTACCTTGCAGTTTTTCTTAGTTTTCACATAAGGTCCGGGGTCAGGACAAAAGACAGAATTTTGACAAATTTCAAAATATGTCAGATATTGTCCAAATTATTTTTTATTTCACGTCTAGACATGTGAAATGCATGAACTAGTGCAAAAAAGTGTAACAAAATTGGTTTGTTTTTTTTTTAGTACTTTTCAGTTTTTCTTAGTTTTCACATAAGGTCCGGGGTCAGGATAAAACACAGATTTTTGACAAATTTCAAAATCTCTCAGATATTGTCCAAATTATTTTTTATTTCACTTCTAGACATTTGAAATGCATGAACTAGGGCAAAAAAAGTGAAAAAAAATTGGTCTGATTTTTTTTTAGTACTTTTCAGTTTTTCTTAGTTTTCACATAAGGTCCGGGGTCAGGACAAAAGACAGATTTTTTACAAATTTCAAAATATGTCAGATATTGTCCAAATTATTTTTTATTTCACGTCTAGACATGTGAAATGCATGAACTAGGGCAAAAAAGTGTAAAAAAAATGGTTTGATTTTTTTTAGTACCTTGCAGTTTTTCTTAGTTTTCACATAAGGTCCGGGGTCAGGACAAAAGACAGAATTTTGACAAATTTCAAAATATGTCAGATATTGTCCAAATCATTTTTTATTTCACTTATAGACATGTGAAATGCATGAACTAGGGCAAAAAAGTGTAAAAAAATTGGTTTGATTTTTTTTAGTACCTTTCAGTTTTTTTTAGTTTTCACATAAGGTCCGGGGTCAGGACAAAAGACAGATTTTTGACAAATTTCAAAATATGTCAGATATTCTCTAAATTATTTTTTATTTCACGTCTAGACATGTGAAATGCATGAACTAGTGCAAAAAAGTGTAACAAAATTGGTTTGATTTTTTTTAGTACTTTTCAGTTTTTCTTAGTTTTCACATAAGGTCCGGGGTCAGGACAAAATACAGATTTCTGATAAATTTCAAAATCTGTCAGATATTGTCCAAATAATTTTTTATTTAATTTCTAGACATGTGAAATGCATGAACTAGGGCAAGAAAGTGTGAAAAAATTGGTTTGATTTTTTTTTAGTACCTTGCAGTTTTTCTTAGTTTTCACATAAGCTCCGGGGTCAGGACAAAAGACAGATTATTGACAAATTTCAAAATCTGTCAGATATTGTCCAAATCATTTTTTTATTTCACTTATAGACATGTGAAATGCATGAACTAGGGCAAAAAAGTGTAAAAAAATTGGTTTGATTTTTTTTAGTACCTTTCAGTTTTTTTTAGTTTTCACATAAGGTCCGGGGTCAGGACAAAAGACAGATTTTTGACAAATTTCAAAATATGTCAGATATTCTCTAAATTATTTTTTATTTCACGTCTAGACATGTGAAATGCATGAACTAGTGCAAAAAAGTGTAACAAAATTGGTTTGATTTTTTTTAGTACTTTTCAGTTTTTCTTAGTTTTCACATAAGGTCCGGGGTCAGGACAAAATACAGATTTCTGATAAATTTCAAAATCTGTCAGATATTGTCCAAATAATTTTTTATTTCACTTCTAGACATGTGAAATGCATGAACTAGGGCAAAAAAGTGTGAAAAAATTGGTTTGATTTTTTTTAGTACTTTTCAGTTTTTCTTAGTTCTCACATAAGGTCTGGGGTCAGGACAAAAGACAGATTTTTGACAAATTTCAAAATATGTCAGATATTGTCCAAATCATTTTTTATTTCACTTATAGACATGTGAAATGCATGAACAAGTGCAAAAAAGTGTAACAAAATTGGTTTGATTTTTTTTAGTACTTTTCAGTTTTTCTTAGTTTTCACATAAGGTCCGGGGTCAGGATAAAAGACAGATTTTTGACAAATTTCAAAATCTCTCAGATATTGTCCAAATTATTTTTTATTTCACTTCTAGACATGTGAAATGCATGAACTAGGGCAAAAAAGTGTGAAAAAATTGGTTTGATTTTTTTTAGTACTTTTCAGTTTTTCTTAGTTCTCACATAAGGTCTGGGGTCAGGACAAAAGACAGATTTTTGACAAATTTCAAAATCTGTCAGATATTGTCCAAATCATTTTTTATTTCACGTCTAGACATGTGAAATGCATGAACTAGGGCAAAAAAGTGTAAAAAAATTGGTTTGATTTTTTTTAGTACCTTTCAGTTTTTTTTAGTTTTCACATAAGGTCCGGGGTCAGGACAAAAGACAGATTTTTGACAAATTTCAAAATCTGTCAGATATTGTCCAAATCATTTTTTATTTCACTTCTAGACATGTGAAATGCATGAACTAGGGCAAAAAAGTGTAAAAAAATTGGTTTGATTTTTTTTAGTACCTTGCAGTTTTTCTTAGTTTTCACATAAGGTCCGGGGTCAGGACAAAAGACAGATTTTTGACAAATTTCAAAATCTGTCAGATATTGTCCAAATCATTTTTTATTTAATTTCTAGACATGTGAAATACATGAACTAGGGCAAAAAAGTGTAAAAAAATTGGTTTGATTTTTTTTAGTACCTTTCAGTTTTTCTTAGTTTTCACATATGGTCCGGGGTCAGGACAAAAGACAGATTTTTGACAAATTTCAAAATATGTCAGATATTGTCCAAATCATTTTTTATTTCACTTATAGACATGTGAAATGCATGAACTAGGGCAAAAAAGTGTGAAAAAATTGGTTTGATTTTTTTTAGTACTTTTCAGTTTTTCTTAGTTTTCACATAAGGTCTGGGGTCAGGACAAAAGACAGATTTTTGACAAATTTCAAAATATGTCAGATATTGTCCAAATCATTTTTTATTTCACTTATAGACATGTGAAATGCATGAACTAGGGCAAAAAAGTGTAAAAAAATTGGTTTGATTTTTTTTTAGTACCTTGCAGTTTTTCTTAGTTTTCACATAAGGTCCGGGGTCAGGACAAAAGACAGAATTTTGACAAATTTCAAAATATGTCAGATATTGTCCAAATAATTTTTTATTTCACGTCTAGACATGTGAAATGCATGAACTAGTGCAAAAAAGTGTAACAAAATTGGTTTGATTTTTTTTTAGTAATTTTCAGTTTTTCTTAGTTTTCACATAAGGTCCGGGGTCAGGACAAAAGACAGATTTTTGACAAATTTCAAAATCTGTCAGATATTGTCCAAATTATTTTTTATTTCACGTCTAGACATGTGAAATGCATGAACTAGTGCAAAAAAGTGTAAAAAAATTGGTTTGATTTTTTTTAGTACCTTTCAGTTTTTCTTAGTTTTCACATATGGTCCGGGGTCAGGACAAAAGACAGATTTTTGACAAATTTCAAAATATGTCAGATATTGTCCAAATCATTTTTTATTTCACTTATAGACATGTGAAATGCATGAACTAGGGCAAAAAAGTGTGAAAAAATTGGTTTGATTTTTTTTAGTACTTTTCAGTTTATCTTAGTTTTCACATAAGGTCTGGGGTCAGGACAAAAGACAGATTTTTGACAAATTTCAAAATATGTCAGATATTGTCCAAATCATTTTTTATTTCACTTATAGACATGTGAAATGCATGAACTAGGGCAAAAAAGTGTAAAAAAATTGGTTTGATTTTTTTTTAGTACCTTGCAGTTTTTCTTAGTTTTCACATAAGGTCCGGGGTCAGGACAAAAGACAGAATTTTGACAAATTTCAAAATATGTCAGATATTGTCCAAATAATTTTTTATTTCACGTCTAGACATGTGAAATGCATGAACTAGTGCAAAAAAGTGTAACAAAATTGGTTTGATTTTTTTTTAGTAATTTTCAGTTTTTCTTAGTTTTCACATAAGGTCCGGGGTCAGGACAAAAGACAGATTTTTGACAAATTTCAAAATATGTCAGATATTGTCCAAATCATTTTTTATTTCACTTCTAGACATGTGAAATGCATGAACTAGGGCAAAAAAGTGTAAAAATATTGGTTTGATTTTTTTTAGTACCTTTCAGTTTTTCTTAGTTTTCACATAAGGTCCGGGGTCAGGACAAAATACAGATTTCTGACAAATTTCAAAATCTGTCAGATATTGTCCAAATCATTTTTTATTTAATTTCTAGACATGTGAAATACATGAACTAGGGCAAAAAAGTGTAAAAAAATTGGTTTGATTTTTTTTAGTACCTTTCAGTTTTTCTTAGTTTTCACATATGGTCCGGGGTCAGGACAAAAGACAGATTTTTGACAAATTTCAAAATATGTCAGATATTGTCCAAATCATTTTTTATTTCACTTATAGACATGTGAAATGCATGAACTAGGGCAAAAAAGTGTGAAAAAATTGGTTTGATTTTTTTTGGTACTTTTCAGTTTTTCTTAGTTTTCACATAAGGACTGGGGTCAGGACAAAAGAGAGATTTTTGACAAATTTCAAAATATGTCAGATATTGTCCAAATCATTTTTTATTTCACTTATAGACATGTGAAATGCATGAACTACGGCAAAAAAGTGTAAAAAAATTGGTTTGATTTTTTTTTAGTACCTTGCAGTTTTTCTTAGTTTTCACATAAGGTCCGGGGTCAGGACAAAAGACAGAATTTTGACAAATTTCAAAATATGTCAGATATTGTCCAAATAATTTTTTATTTCACGTCTAGACATGTGAAATGCATGAACTAGTGCAAAAAAGTGTAACAAAATTGGTTTGATTTTTTTTTAGTAATTTTCAGTTTTTCTTAGTTTTCACATAAGGTCCGGGGTCAGGACAAAAGACAGATTTTTGACAAATTTCAAAATCTGTCAGATATTGTCCAAATTATTTTTTATTTCACGTCTAGACATGTGAAATGCATGAACTAGTGCAAAAAAGTGTAAAAAAATTGGTTTGATTTTTTTTAGTACCTTTCAGTTTTTCTTAGTTTTCACATATGGTCCGGGGTCAGGACAAAAGACAGATTTTTGACAAATTTCAAAATATGTCAGATATTGTCCAAATCATTTTTTATTTCACTTATAGACATGTGAAATGCATGAACTAGGGCAAAAAAGTGTAAAAAAATTGGTTTGATTTTTTTTAGTACCTTGCAGTTTTTCTTAGTTTTCACATAAGGTCCGGGGTCAGGACAAAAGACAGAATTTTGACAAATTTCAAAATATGTCAGATATTGTCCAAATTATTTTTTATTTCACGTCTAGACATGTGAAATGCATGAACTAGTGCAAAAAAGTGTAACAAAATTGGTTTGGATTTTTTTTAGTACTTTTCAGTTTTTCTTAGTTTTCACATAAGGTCCGGGGTCAGGATAAAACACAGATTTTTGACAAATTTCAAAATCTCTCAGATATTGTCCAAATTATTTTTTATTTCACTTCTAGACATTTGAAATGCATGAACTAGGGCAAAAAAAGTGAAAAAAAATTGGTCTGATTTTTTTTTAGTACTTTTCAGTTTTTCTTAGTTTTCACATAAGGTCCGGGGTCAGGACAAAAGACAGATTTTTTACAAATTTCAAAATATGTCAGATATTGTCCAAATTATTTTTTATTTCACGTCTAGACATGTGAAATGCATGAACTAGTGCAAAAAAGTGTAAAAAAAATGGTTTGATTTTTTTTAGTACTTTTCAGTTTTTCTTAGTTTTCACATAAGGTCCGGGGTCAGGACAAAAGACAGAATTTTGACAAATTTCAAAATATGTCAGATATTGTCCAAATCATTTTTTATTTCACTTATAGACATGTGAAATGCATGAACTAGGGCAAAAAAGTGTAAAAAAATTGGTTTGATTTTTTTTAGTACTTTTCAGTTTTTCTTAGTTTTCACATAAGGTCCGGGGTCAGGATAAAAGACAGATTTTTGACAAATTTCAAAATCTCTCAGATATTGTCCAAATTATTTTTTATTTCACTTCTAGACATGTGAAATGCATGAACTAGGGCAAAAAAGTGTGAAAAAATTGGTTTGATTTTTTTTAGTACTTTTCAGTTTTTCTTAGTTCTCACATAAGGTCTGGGGTCAGGACAAAAGACAGATTTTTGACAAATTTCAAAATCTGTCAGATATTGTCCAAATCATTTTTTATTTCACTTCTAGACATGTGAAATGCATGAACTAGGGCAAAAAAGTGTAAAAAAATTGGTTTGATTTTTTTTAGTACCTTTCAGTTTTTTTTAGTTTTCACATAAGGTCCGGGGTCAGGACAAAAGACAGATTTTTGACAAATTTCAAAATATGTCAGATATTCTCTAAATTATTTTTTATTTCACGTCTAGACATGTGAAATGCATGAACTAGTGCAAAAAAGTGTAACAAAATTGGTTTGATTTTTTTTAGTACTTTTCAGTTTTTCTTAGTTTTCACATAAGGTCCGGGGTCAGGACAAAATACAGATTTCTGATAAATTTCAAAATCTGTCAGATATTGTCCAAATAATTTTTTATTTAATTTCTAGACATGTGAAATGCATGAACTAGGGCAAGAAAGTGTGAAAAAATTGGTTTGATTTTTTTTTAGTACCTTGCAGTTTTTCTTAGTTTTCACATAAGCTCCGGGGTCAGGACAAAAGACAGATTATTGACAAATTTCAAAATCTGTCAGATATTGTCCAAATCATTTTTTTATTTCACTTATAGACATGTGAAATGCATGAACTAGGGCAAAAAAGTGTAAAAAAATTGGTTTGATTTTTTTTAGTACCTTTCAGTTTTTTTTAGTTTTCACATAAGGTCCGGGGTCAGGACAAAAGACAGATTTTTGACAAATTTCAAAATATGTCAGATATTGTCCAAATCATTTTTTATTTCACGTCTAGACATGTGAAATGCATGAACTAGTGCAAAAAAGTGTAACAAAATTGGTCTGATTTTTTTTAGTACTTTTCAGTTTTTCTTAGTTTTCACATAAGGTCCGGGGTCAGGACAAAAGACAGATTTTTGACAAATTTCAAAATCTCTCAGATATTGTCCAAATTATTTTTTATTTCACTTCTAGACATGTGAAATGCATGAACTAGGGCAAAAAAGTGTGAAAAAATTGGTTTGATTTTTTTTTAGTACTTTTCAGTTTTTCTTAGTTCTCACATAAGGTCTGGGGTCAGGACAAAAGACAGATTTTTGACAAATTTCAAAATATGTCAGATATTGTCCAAATCATTTTTTATTTCACTTATAGACATGTGAAATGCATGAACAAGTGCAAAAAAGTGTAACAAAATTGGTTTGATTTTTTTTAGTACTTTTCAGTTTTTCTTAGTTTTCACATAAGGTCCGGGGTCAGGATAAAAGACAGATTTTTGACAAATTTCAAAATCTCTCAGATATTGTCCAAATTATTTTTTATTTCACTTCTAGACATGTGAAATGCATGAACTAGGGCAAAAAAGTGTGAAAAAATTGGTTTGATTTTTTTTAGTACTTTTCAGTTTTTCTTAGTTCTCACATAAGGTCTGGGGTCAGGACAAAAGACAGATTTTTGACAAATTTCAAAATCTGTCAGATATTGTCCAAATCATTTTTTATTTCACTTCTAGACATGTGAAATGCATGAACTAGGGCAAAAAAGTGTAAAAAAATTGGTTTGATTTTTTTTAGTACCTTTCAGTTTTTTTTAGTTTTCACATAAGGTCCGGGGTCAGGACAAAAGACAGATTTTTGACAAATTTCAAAATCTGTCAGATATTGTCCAAATCATTTTTTATTTCATTTCTAGACATGTGAAATGCATGAACTAGGGCAAGAAAGTGTGAAAAAATTGGTTTGATTTTTTTTTAGTACTTTTCAGTTTTTCTTAGTTTTCACATAAGGTCCGGGGTCAGGACAAAAGACAGATTTTTGACAAATTTCAAAATCTGTCAGATATTGTCCAAATCATTTTTTATTTCATTTCTAGACATGTGAAATGCATGAACTAGGGCAAGAAAGTGTGAAAAAATTGGTTTGATTTTTTTTTAGTACTTTTCAGTTTTTCTTAGTTTTCACATAAGGTCCGGGGTCAGGACAAAAGACAGATTTTTGACAAATTTCAAAATATGTCAGATATTGTCCAAATTATTTTTTATTTCACGTCTAGACATGTGAAATGCATGAACTAGTGCAAAAAAGTGTAACAAAATTGATTTGATTTTTTTTAGTACTTTTCAGATTTTCTTAGTTTTCACATAAGGTCTGGGGTCAGGACAAAAGACAGATATTTTACAAATTTCCAAATATGTCAGATATTGTCCAAATCATTTTCTATTTAATTTCTAGACATGTGAAATGCATGAACTAGGGCAAGAAAGTGTAAAAAAATTGGTTTGATTTTTTTTTAGTACCTTGCAGTTTTTCTTAGTTTTCACATAAGGTCCGGGGTCAGGATAAAAGACAGATTTTTGACAAATTTCAAAATCTCTCAGATATTGTCCAAATTATTTTTTATTTCACTTCTAGACATTTGAAATGCATGAACTAGGGCAAAAAAAGTGAAAAAAAATTGGTCTGATTTTTTTTAGTACTTTTCAGTTTTTTTTAGTTTTCACATAAGGTCCGGGGTCAGGACAAAAGACAGATTTTTGACAAATTTCAAAATATGTCAGATATTGTCCAAATTATTTTTTATTTCACGTCTAGACATGTGAAATGCATGAACTAGTGCAAAAAAGTGTAACAAAATTGGTTTGATTTTTTTTTAGTACTTTTCAGTTTTTCTTAGTTTTCACATAAGGTCCGGGGTCAGGACAAAAGACAGATTTCTGACAAATTTCAAAATCTGTCAGATATTGTCCAAATCATTTTTTATTTCATTTCTAGACATGTGAAATGCATGAACTAGGGCAAAAAAAGTGAATAAAAATTGGTCTGATTTTTTTTAGTACTTTTCAGTTTTTCTTAGTTTTCACATAAGGTCCGGGGTCAGGACAAAAGACAGATTTCTGACAAATTTCAAAATCTGTCAGATATTGTCCAAATCATTTTTTATTTAATTTCTAGACATGTGAAATGCATGAACTAGGGCAAGAAAGTGTGAAAAAATTGGTTTGATTTTTTTTTAGTACCTTGCAGTTTTTCTTAGTTTTCACATAAGGTCCGGGGTCAGGATAAAAGACAGATTTTTGACAAATTTCAAAATATGTCAGATATTGTCCAAATCATTTTTTATTTAATTTCTAGACATGTGAAATGCATGAACTAGGGCAAGAAAGTGTGAAAAAATTGGTTTGATTTTTTTTTAGTACCTTGCAGTTTTTCTTAGTTTTCACATAAGGTCCGGGGTCAGGATAAAAGACAGATTTTTGACAAATTTCAAAATATGTCAGATATTGTCCAAATCATTTTTTATTTCACGTCTAGACATGTGAAATGCATGAACTAGTGCAAAAAAGTGTAACAAAATTGATTTGATTTTTTTTTAGTACTTTTCAGTTTTTCTTAGTTTTCACATAAGGTCCGGGGTCAGGACAAAAGACAGATTTTTGACAAATTTGAAAATCTGTCAGATATTGTCCAAATCATTTTTTATTTCATTTCTAGACATGTGAAATGCATGAACTAGGGCAAAAAAAGTGAATAAAAATTGGTCTGATTTTTTTTAGTACTTTTCAGTTTTTCTTAGTTTTCACATAAGGTCCGGGGTCAGGACAAAAGACAGATTTCTGACAAATTTCAAAATCTGTCAGATATTGTCCAAATCATTTTTTATTTCACGTCTAGACATGTGAAATGCATGAACTAGTGCAAAAAAGTGTAACAAAATTGATTTGATTTTTTTTTAGTACTTTTCAGTTTTTCTTAGTTTTCACATAAGGTCCGGGGTCAGGACAAAAGACAGATTTTTGACAAATTTGAAAATCTGTCAGATATTGTCCAAATCATTTTTTATTTCATTTCTAGACATGTGAAATGCATGAACTAGGGCAAAAAAAGTGAATAAAAATTGGTCTGATTTTTTTTAGTACTTTTCAGTTTTTCTTAGTTTTCACATAAGGTCCGGGGTCAGGACAAAAGACAGATTTTTGACAAATTTCAAAATATGTCAGATATTGTCCAAATTATTTTTTATTTCACTTCTAGACATGTGAAATGCATGAACTAGTGCAAAAAAGTGTAACAAAATTGGTTTGATTTTTAGTACTTTTCAGTTTTTCTTAGTTTTCACATAAGGTCCGGGGTCAGGACAAAAGACAGATTTCTGACAAATTTCAAAATCTGTCAGATATTGTCCAAATCATTTTTTATTTAATTTCTAGACATGTGAAATGCATGAACTAGGGCAAGAAAGTGTGAAAAAATTGGTTTGATTTTTTTTTAGTACCTTGCAGTTTTTCTTAGTTTTCACATAAGATCCGGGGTCAGGATAAAAGACAGATTTTTGACAAATTTCAAAATCTGTCAGATATTGTCCAAATTATTTTTTATTTCACTTCTAGACATGTGAAATGCACGAACTAGGGCAAAAAAAGTGAAAAAAAATTGGTCTGATTTTTTTTAGTACTTTTCAGTTTTTCTTAGATTTCACATAAGGTCCGGGGTCAGGACAAAAGACAGATTTTTGACAAATTTCAAAATATGTCAGATATTGTCCAAATTATTTTTTTTTTCACTTCTAGACATGTGAAATGCATGAACTAGGGCAAAAAAAGTGAAAAAAAATTGGTCTGATTTTTTTTTAGTACCTTGCAGTTTTTCTTAGTTTTCACATAAGGTGCAGTCAGGATGAAAGACAGATTTTTGACAAATTTCAAAATATGTCAGATATTGTCCAAATCATTTTTTATTTCACTTCTAGACATGTGAAATGCATGAACTAGGGCAAAAAAAGTGAAAAAAAATTGGTCTGATTTTTTTTAGTACTTTTCAGTTTTTCTTAGTTTTCACATAAGGTCCGGGGTCAGGACAAAAGACAGATTTTTGACAAATTTCAAAATATGTCAGATATTGTCCAAATTATTTTTTATTTCACTTCTAGACATGTGAAATGCATGAACTAGGGCAAAAAAAGTGAAAAAAAATTGGTCTGATTTTTTTTAGTACTTTTCAGTTTTTCTTAGTTTTCACATAAGGTCCGGGGTCAGGACAAAAGACAGATTTTTGACAAATTTCAAAATATGTCAGATATTGTCCAAATTATTTTTTATTTCACGTCTAGACATGTGAAATGCACGAACTAGTGCAAAAAAGTGTAACAAAATTGGTTTGATTTTTTTTAGTACCTTTCAGTTTTTCTTAGTTTTCACACAAGGTCCGGGGTCAGGACAAAAGACAGATTTTTGACAAATTTCAAAATATGTCAGATATTGTCCAAATTATTTTTTATTTCATGTCTACACATGTGAAATGCACGAACTAGTGCAAAAAAGTGAAAAAAAATTGGTCTGATTTTTTTTAGTACTTTTCAGTTTTTCTTAGTTTTCACATAAGGTCCAGGGTCAGGACAAAAGACAGATTTTTGACAAATTTCAAAATATGTCAGATATTGTCCAAATTATTTTTTATTTCACTTCTAGACATGTGAAATGCACGAACTAGTGCAAAAAAGTGTAACAAAATTGGTTTGATTTTTTTTAGTACCTTTCAGTTTTTCTTAGTTTTCACACAAGGTCCGGGGTCAGGACAAAAGACAGATTTTTGACAAATTTCAAAATATGTCAGATATTGTCCAAATTATTTTTTATTTCACGTCTAGACATGTGAAATGCATGAACTAGTGCAAAAAAGTGTAACAAAATTGATTTGATTTTTTTTAGTACTTTTCAGATTTTCTTAGTTTTCACATAAGGTCCGGGGTCAGGACAAAAGACAGATATTTTACAAATTTCCAAATATGTCAGATATTGTCCAAATCATTTTCTATTTAATTTCTAGACATGTGAAATGCATGAACTAGGGCAAGAAAGTGTAAAAAAATTGGTTTGATTTTTTTTTAGTACCTTGCAGTTTTTCTTAGTTTTCACATAAGGTCCGGGGTCAGGATAAAAGACAGATTTTTGACAAATTTCAAAATCTCTCAGATATTGTCCAAATTATTTTTTATTTCACTTCTAGACATGTGAAATGCATGAACTAGGGCAAAAAAGTGTAAAAATATTGGTTTGATTTTTTTTAGTACCTTTCAGTTTTTCTTAGTTTTCACATAAGGTCCGGGGTCAGGACAAAATACAGATTTCTGACAAATTTCAAAATCTGTCAGATATTGTCCAAATCATTTTTTATTTCACTTATAGACATGTGAAATGCATGAACTAGGGCAAAAAAGTGTGAAAAAATTGGTTTGATTTTTTTTAGTACTTTTCAGTTTTTCTTAGTTTTCACATAAGGTCTGGGGTCAGGACAAAAGACAGATTTTTGACAAATTTCAAAATATGTCAGATATTGTCCAAATCATTTTTTATTTCACTTATAGACATGTGAAATGCATGAACTAGGGCAAAAAAGTGTAAAAAAATTGGTTTGATTTTTTTTTAGTACCTTGCAGTTTTTCTTAGTTTTCACATAAGGTCCGGGGTCAGGACAAAAGACAGAATTTTGACAAATTTCAAAATATGTCAGATATTGTCCAAATCATTTTTTATTTCACTTATAGACATGTGAAATGCATGAACTAGGGCAAAAAAGTGTAAAAAAATTGGTTTGATTTTTTTTAGTACCTTTCAGTTTTTTTTAGTTTTCACATAAGGTCCGGGGTCAGGACAAAAGACAGATTTTTGACAAATTTCAAAATATGTCAGATATTGTCCAAATCATTTTTTATTTCACTTCTAGACATGTGAAATGCATGAACTAGGGCAAAAAAGTGTAAAAATATTGGTTTGATTTTTTTTAGTACCTTTCAGTTTTTCTTAGTTTTCACATAAGGTCCGGGGTCAGGACAAAATACAGATTTCTGACAAATTTCAAAATCTGTCAGATATTGTCCAAATCATTTTTTATTTAATTTCTAGATATGTGAAATACATGAACTAGGGCAAAAAAGTGTAAAAAAATTGGTTTGATTTTTTTTAGTACTTTTCAGTTTTTCTTAGTTTTCACATAAGGTCCGGGGTCAGGATAAAAGACAGATTTTTGACAAATTTCAAAATCTCTCAGATATTGTCCAAATTATTTTTTATTTCACTTCTAGACATGTGAAATGCATGAACTAGGGCAAAAAAGTGTGAAAAAATTGGTTTGATTTTTTTTAGTACTTTTCAGTTTTTCTTAGTTCTCACATAAGGTCTGGGGTCAGGACAAAAGACAGATTTTTGACAAATTTCAAAATCTGTCAGATATTGTCCAAATCATTTTTTATTTCACTTCTAGACATGTGAAATGCATGAACTAGGGCAAAAAAGTGTAAAAAAATTGGTTTGATTTTTTTTAGTACCTTTCAGTTTTTTTTAGTTTTCACATAAGGTCCGGGGTCAGGACAAAATACAGATTTCTGATAAATTTCAAAATCTGTCAGATATTGTCCAAATAATTTTTTATTTAATTTCTAGACATGTGAAATGCATGAACTAGGGCAAGAAAGTGTGAAAAAATTGGTTTGATTTTTTTTTAGTACCTTGCAGTTTTTCTTAGTTTTCACATAAGCTCCGGGGTCAGGACAAAAGACAGATTATTGACAAATTTCAAAATCTGTCAGATATTGTCCAAATCATTTTTTTATTTCACTTATAGACATGTGAAATGCATGAACTAGGGCAAAAAAGTGTAAAAAAATTGGTTTGATTTTTTTTAGTACCTTTCAGTTTTTTTTAGTTTTCACATAAGGTCCGGGGTCAGGACAAAAGACAGATTTTTGACAAATTTCAAAATATGTCAGATATTGTCCAAATCATTTTTTATTTCACGTCTAGACATGTGAAATGCATGAACTAGTGCAAAAAAGTGTAACAAAATTGGTCTGATTTTTTTTAGTACTTTTCAGTTTTTCTTAGTTTTCACATAAGGTCCGGGGTCAGGACAAAAGACAGATTTTTGACAAATTTCAAAATATGTCAGATATTGTCCAAATAATTTTTTATTTCACTTCTAGACATGTGAAATGCATGAACTAGGGCAAAAAAGTGTGAAAAAATTGGTTTGATTTTTTTTTAGTACTTTTCAGTTTTTCTTAGTTCTCACATAAGGTCTGGGGTCAGGACAAAAGACAGATTTTTGACAAATTTGAAAATCTGTCAGATATTGTCCAAATCATTTTTTATTTCATTTCTAGACATGTGAAATGCATGAACTAGGGCAAAAAAAGTGAATAAAAATTGGTCTGATTTTTTTTAGTACTTTTCAGTTTTTCTTAGTTTTCACATAAGGTCCGGGGTCAGGACAAAAGACAGATTTCTGACAAATTTCAAAATCTGTCAGATATTGTCCAAATCATTTTTTATTTCATTTCTAGACATGTGAAATGCATGAACTAGGGCAAGAAAGTGTGAAAAAATTGGTTTGATTTTTTTTTAGTACTTTTCAGTTTTTCTTAGTTTTCACATAAGGTCCGGGGTCAGGACAAAAGACAGATTTTTGACAAATTTCAAAATATGTCAGATATTGTCCAAATTATTTTTTATTTCACGTCTAGACATGTGAAATGCATGAACTAGTGCAAAAAAGTGTAACAAAATTGATTTGATTTTTTTAGTACTTTTCAGATTTTCTTAGTTTTCACATAAGGTCCGGGGTCAGGACAAAAGACAGATATTTTACAAATTTCCAAATATGTCAGATATTGTCCAAATCATTTTCTATTTAATTTCTAGACATGTGAAATGCATGAACTAGGGCAAGAAAGTGTAAAAAAATTGGTTTGATTTTTTTTTAGTACCTTGCAGTTTTTCTTAGTTTTCACATAAGGTCCGGGGTCAGGATAAAAGACAGATTTTTGACAAATTTCAAAATCTCTCAGATATTGTCCAAATTATTTTTTATTTCACTTCTAGACATTTGAAATGCATGAACTAGGGCAAAAAAAGTGAAAAAAAATTGGTCTGATTTTTTTTAGTACTTTTCAGTTTTTTTTAGTTTTCACATAAGGTCCGGGGTCAGGACAAAAGACAGATTTTTGACAAATTTCAAAATATGTCAGATATTGTCCAAATTATTTTTTATTTCACGTCTAGACATGTGAAATGCATGAACTAGTGCAAAAAAGTGTAACAAAATTGGTTTGATTTTTTTTTAGTACTTTTCAGTTTTTCTTAGTTTTCACATAAGGTCCGGGGTCAGGACAAAAGACAGATTTCTGACAAATTTCAAAATCTGTCAGATATTGTCCAAATCATTTTTTATTTAATTTCTAGACATGTGAAATGCATGAACTAGGGCAAGAAAGTGTGAAAAAATTGGTTTGATTTTTTTTTAGTACCTTGCAGTTTTTCTTAGTTTTCACATAAGGTCCGGGGTCAGGATAAAAGACAGATTTTTGACAAATTTCAAAATATGTCAGATATTGTCCAAATCATTTTTTATTTCACGTCTAGACATGTGAAATGCATGAACTAGTGCAAAAAAGTGTAACAAAATTGATTTGATTTTTTTTTAGTACTTTTCAGTTTTTCTTAGTTTTCACATAAGGTCCGGGGTCAGGACAAAAGACAGATTTTTGACAAATTTGAAAATCTGTCAGATATTGTCCAAATCATTTTTTATTTCATTTCTAGACATGTGAAATGCATGAACTAGGGCAAAAAAAGTGAATAAAAATTGGTCTGATTTTTTTTAGTACTTTTCAGTTTTTCTTAGTTTTCACATAAGGTCCGGGGTCAGGACAAAAGACAGATTTCTGACAAATTTCAAAATCTGTCAGATATTGTCCAAATCATTTTTTATTTCACTTCTAGACATTTGAAATGCATGAACTAGGGCAAAAAAAGTGAAAAAAAATTGGTCTGATTTTTTTTAGTACTTTTCAGTTTTTTTTAGTTTTCACATAAGGTCCGGGGTCAGGACAAAAGACAGATTTTTGACAAATTTCAAAATATGTCAGATATTGTCCAAATTATTTTTTATTTCACGTCTAGACATGTGAAATGCATGAACTAGTGCAAAAAAGTGTAACAAAATTGGTTTGATTTTTTTTTAGTACTTTTCAGTTTTTCTTAGTTTTCACATAAGGTCCGGGGTCAGGACAAAAGACAGATTTCTGACAAATTTCAAAATCTGTCAGATATTGTCCAAATCATTTTTTATTTAATTTCTAGACATGTGAAATGCATGAACTAGGGCAAGAAAGTGTGAAAAAATTGGTTTGATTTTTTTTTAGTACCTTGCAGTTTTTCTTAGTTTTCACATAAGGTCCGGGGTCAGGATAAAAGACAGATTTTTGACAAATTTCAAAATATGTCAGATATTGTCCAAATCATTTTTATTTCACGTCTAGACATGTGAAATGCATGAAGTAGTGCAAAAAAGTGTAACAAAATTGATTTGATTTTTTTTTAGTACTTTTCAGTTTTTCTTAGTTTTCACATAAGGTCCGGGGTCAGGACAAAAGACAGATTTTTGACAAATTTCAAAATCTGTCAGATATTGTCCAAATTATTTTTTATTTCACTTCTAGACATGTGAAATGCATGAACTAGTGCAAAAAAGTGTAACAAAATTGGTTTGATTTTTTTTAGTACTTTTCAGTTTTTCTTAGTTTTCACATAAGGTCCGGGGTCAGGACAAAAGACAGATTTTTGACAAATTTCAAAATATGTCAGATATTGTCCAAATTATTTTTTTTTTCACTTCTAGACATGTGAAATGCATGAACTAGGGCAAAAAAAGTGAAAAAAAATTGGTCTGATTTTTTTTTAGTACCTTGCAGTTTTTCTTAGTTTTCACATAAGGTCCGGAGTCAGGATGAAAGACAGATTTTTGACAAATTTCAAAATATGTCAGATATTGTCCAAATTATTTTTTATTTCACTTCTAGACATGTGAAATGCATGAACTAGGGCAAAAAAAGTGAAAAAAAATTGGTCTGATTTTTTTTAGTACTTTTCAGTTTTTCTTAGTTTTCACATAAGGTCCGGGGTCAGGACAAAAGACAGATTTTTGACAAATTTCAAAATCTGTCAGATATTGTCCAAATCATTTTTTATTTCACTTCTAGACATGTGAAATGCATGAACTAGGGCAAAAAAAGTGAAAAAACATTGGTCTGATTTTTTTTAGTACTTTTCAGTTTTTCTTAGTTTTCACATAAGGTCCGGGGTCAGGACAAAAGACAGATTTTTTACAAATTTCAAAATATGTCAGATATTGTCCAAATTATTTTTTATTTCACGTCTAGACATGTGAAATGCATGAACTAGTGCAAAAAAGTGTAACAAAATTGATTTGATTTTTTTTTAGTACTTTTCAGTTTTTCTTAGTTTTCACATAAGGTCCAGGGTCAGGACAAAAGACAGATTTTTGACAAATTTCAAAATCTGTCAGATATTGTCCAAATCATTTTTTATTTCACTTCTAGACATGTGAAATGCATGAACTAGGGCAAAAAAAGTGAAAAAACATTGGTCTGATTTTTTTTAGTACTTTTCAGTTTTTCTTAGTTTTCACATAAGGTCCGGGGTCAGGACAAAAGACAGATTTTTTACAAATTTCAAAATATGTCAGATATTGTCCAAATTATTTTTTATTTCACGTCTAGACATGTGAAATGCATGAACTAGTGCAAAAAAGTGTAACAAAATTGGTTTGATTTTTTTTAGTACTTTTCAGTTTTTCTTAGTTTTCACATAAGGTCCGGGGTCAGGATAAAAGACAGATTTTTGACAAATTTCAAAATCTCTCAGATATTGTCCAAATCATTTTTTATTTCACTTCTAGACATGTGAAATGCATGAACTAGGGCAAAAAAGTGTAAAAAAATTGGTTTGATTTTTTTTAGTACCTTTCAGTTTTTCATAGTTTTCACATAAGGTCCGGGGTCAGGACAAAAGACAGATTTTTGACAAATTTCAAAATCTCTCAGATATTGTCCAAATTATTTTTTATTTCACTTCTAGACATGTGAAATGCATGAACTAGGGCAAGAAAGTGTAAAAAAATTGGTTCGATTTTTTTTAGTACCTTGCAGTTTTTCTTAGTTTTCACATAAAGTCCGGGGTCAGGACAAAAGACAGATTTTTGACAAATTTCAAAATCTCTCAGATATTGTCCAAATTATTTTTTATTTCACTTCTAGACATGTGAAATGCATGAACTAGGGCAAAAAAAGTGAAAAAAAATTGGTCTGATTTTTTTTAGTACCTTGCAGTTTTTCTTAGTTTTCACATAAGGTCCGGGGTCAGGATAAAAGACAGATTTTTGACAAATTTCAAAATATGTCAGATATTGTCCAAATCATTTTTTATTTCACGTCTAGACATGTGAAATGCATGAACTAGTGCAAAAAAGTGTAACAAAATTGATTTGATTTTTTTTTAGTACTTTTCAGTTTTTCTTAGTTTTCACATAAGGTCCGGGGTCAGGACAAAAGACAGATTTTTGACAAATTTCAAAATCTGTCAGATATTGTCCAAATCATTTTTTATTTCATTTCTAGACATGTGAAATGCATGAACTAGGGCAAAAAAAGTGAATAAAAATTGGTCTGATTTTTTTTAGTACTTTTCAGTTTTTCTTAGTTTTCACATAAGGTCCGGGGTCAGGACAAAAGACAGATTTCTGACAAATTTCAAAATCTGTCAGATATTGTCCAAATTATTTTTTATTTCATTTCTAGACATGTGAAATGCATGAACTAGGGCATGAAAGTGTGAAAAAATTGGTTTGATTTTTTTTTAGTACCTTGCAGTTTTTCTTAGTTTTCACATAAGGTCCGGGGTCAGGATAAAAGACAGATTTTTGACAAATTTCAAAATATGTCAGATATTGTCCAAATTATTTTTTATTTCACGTCTAGACATGTGAAATGCATGAACTAGTGCAAAAAAGTGTAACAAAATTGATTTGATTTTTTTTTAGTACTTTTCAGTTTTTCTTAGTTTTCACATAAGGTCCGGGGTCAGGACAAAAGACAGATTTTTTAAAAATTTCAAAATATGTCAGATATTGTCCAAATCATTTTTTATTTCACTTCTAGACATGTGAAATGCATGAACTAGGGCAAAAAAGTGTAAAAAAATTGGTTTGATTTTTTTTTAGTACTTTTCAGTTTTTCTTAGTTTTCACATAAGGTCCGGGGTCAGGACAAAAGACAGATTTTTGACAAATTTCAAAATCTGTCAGATATTGTCCAAATCATTTTCTATTTAATTTCTAGACATGTGAAATGCATGAACTAGGGCAAGAAAGTGTAAAAAAATTGGTTTGATTTTTTTTTAGTACCTTGCAGTTTTTCTTAGTTTTCACATAAGGTCCGGGGTCAGGATAAAAGACAGATTTTTGACAAATTTCAAAATCTCTCAGATATTGTCCAAATTATTTTTTATTTCACTTCTAGACATGTGAAATGCATGAACTAGGGCAAAAAAAGTGAAAAAAAATTGGTCTGATTTTTTTTAGTACTTTTCAGTTTTTTTTAGTTTTCACATAAGGTCCGGGGTCAGGACAAAAGACAGATTTTTGACAAATTTCAAAATATGTCAGATATTGTCCAAATTATTTTTTATTTCACGTCTAGACATGTGAAATGCATGAACTAGTGCAAAAAAGTGTAACAAAATTGGTTTGATTTTTTTTTAGTACTTTTCAGTTTTTCTTAGTTTTCACATAAGGTCCGGGGTCAGGACAAAAGACAGATTTCTGACAAATTTCAAAATCTGTCAGATATTGTCCAAATCATTTTTTATTTAATTTCTAGACATGTGAAATGCATGAACTAGGGCAAGAAAGTGTGAAAAAATTGGTTTGATTTTTTTTTAGTACCTTGCAGTTTTTCTTAGTTTTCACATAAGGTCCAGGGTCAGGATAAAAGACAGATTTTTGACAAATTTCAAAATATGTCAGATATTGTCCAAATCATTTTTTATTTCACGTCTAGACATGTGAAATGCATGAACTAGTGCAAAAAAGTGTAACAAAATTGATTTGATTTTTTTTAGTACTTTTCAGTTTTTCTTAGTTTTCACATAAGGTCCGGGGTCAGGACAAAAGACAGATTTTTGACAAATTTCAAAATCTGTCAGATATTGTCCAAATTATTTTTTATTTCACTTCTAGACATGTGAAATGCATGAACTAGTGCAAAAAAGTGTAACAAAATTGGTTTGATTTTTTTTAGTACTTTTCAGTTTTTCTTAGTTTTCACATAAGGTCCGGGGTCAGGACAAAAGACAGATTTCTGACAAATTTCAAAATCTGTCAGATATTGTCCAAATCATTTTTTATTTAATTTCTAGACATGTGAAATGCATGAACTAGGGCAAGAAAGTGTGAAAAAATTGGTTTGATTTTTTTTTAGTACCTTGCAGTTTTTCTTAGTTTTCACATAAGATCCGGGGTCAGGATAAAAGACAGATTTTTGACAAATTTCAAAATATGTCAGATATTGTCCAAATTATTTTTTATTTCACGTCTAGACATGTGAAATGCATGAACTAGTGCAAAAAAGTGTTACAAAATTGGTTTGATTTTTTTTAGTACTTTTCAGTTTTTCTTAGTTTTCACATAAGGTCCGGGGTCAGGACAAAAGACAGATTTTTGACAAATTTCAAAATCTGTCAGATATTGTCCAAATCATTTTTTATTTCACGTCTAGACATGTGAAATGCATGAACCAGGGCAAAAAAGTGTAAAAAAATTGGTTTGATTTTTTTTAGTACCTTTCAGTTTTTCTTAGTTTTCACATAAGGTCCGGGGTCAGGACAAAAGACAGATTTTTGACAAATTTCAAAATCTGTCAGATATTGTCGAAATTATTTTTTATTTCACTTCTAGACATGTGAAATGCACGAACTAGAGCAAAAAAAGTGAAAAAAAATTGGTCTGATTTTTTTTAGTACTTTTCAGTTTTTCTTAGTTTTCACATAAGGTCCGGGGTCAGGACAAAAGACAGATTTTTGACAAATTTCAAAATCTGTCAGATATTGTCCAAATGATTTTTTATTTCACGTCTAGACATGTGAAATGCATGAACTAGTGCAAAAAAGTGTAACAAAATTGATTTGATTTTTTTTTAGTACTTTTCAGTTTTTCTTAGTTTTCACATAAGGTCCGGGGTCAGGACAAAAGACAGATTTTTTAAAAATTTCAAAATATGTCAGATATTGTCCAAATCATTTTTTATTTCACTTCTAGACATGTGAAATGCATGAACTAGGGCAAAAAAGTGTAAAAAAATTGGTTTGATTTTTTTTTAGTACTTTTCAGTTTTTCTTAGTTTTCACATAAGGTCCGGGGTCAGGACAAAAGACAGATTTTTGACAAATTTCAAAATCTGTCAGATATTGTCCAAATCATTTTCTATTTAATTTCTAGACATGTGAAATGCATGAACTAGGGCAAGAAAGTGTAAAAAAATTGGTTTGATTTTTTTTTAGTACCTTGCAGTTTTTCTTAGTTTTCACATAAGGTCCGGGGTCAGGATAAAAGACAGATTTTTGACAAATTTCAAAATCTCTCAGATATTGTCCAAATTATTTTTTATTTCACTTCTAGACATGTGAAATGCATGAACTAGGGCAAGAAAGTGTAAAAAAATTGGTTTGATTTTTTTTAGTACCTTGCAGTTTTTCTTAGTTTTCACATAAGGTCCGGGGTCAGGACAAAAGACAGATTTTTGACAAATTTCAAAATATGTCAGATATTGTCCAAATTATTTTTTATTTCACGTCTAGACATGTGAAATGCATGAACTAGTGCAAAAAAGTGTAACAAAATTGGTTTGATTTTTTTTTAGTACTTTTCAGTTTTTCTTAGTTTTCACATAAGGTCCGGGGTCAGGACAAAAGACAGATTTCTGACAAATTTCAAAATCTGTCAGATATTGTCCAAATCATTTTTTATTTAATTTCTAGACATGTGAAATGCATGAACTAGGGCAAGAAAGTGTGAAAAAATTGGTTTGATTTTTTTTTAGTACCTTGCAGTTTTTCTTAGTTTTCACATAAGGTCCGGGGTCAGGATAAAAGACAGATTTTTGACAAATTTCAAAATATGTCAGATATTGTCCAAATCATTTTTTATTTCACGTCTAGACATGTGAAATGCATGAACTAGTGCAAAAAAGTGTAACAAAATTGATTTGATTTTTTTTAGTACTTTTCAGTTTTTCTTAGTTTTCACATAAGGTCCGGGGTCAGGACAAAAGACAGATTTTTGACAAATTTCAAAATATGTCAGATATTGTCCAAATTATTTTTTATTTCACTTCTAGACATGTGAAATGCATGAACTAGGGCAAAAAAAGTGAAAAAAAATTGGTCTGATTTTTTTTAGTACTTTTCAGTTTTTCTTAGTTTTCACATAAGGTCCGGGGTCAGGACAAAAGACAGATTTTTGACAAATTTCAAAATCTGTCAGATATTGTCCAAATCATTTTTTATTTCACTTCTAGACATGTGAAATGCATGAACTAGGGCAAAAAAAGTGAAAAAACATTGGTCTGATTTTTTTTAGTACTTTTCAGTTTTTCTTAGTTTTCACATAAGGTCCGGGGTCAGGACAAAAGACAGATTTTTTACAAATTTCAAAATATGTCAGATATTGTCCAAATTATTTTTTATTTCACGTCTAGACATGTGAAATGCATGAACTAGTGCAAAAAAGTGTAACAAAATTGATTTGATTTTTTTTTTAGTACTTTTCAGTTTTTCTTAGTTTTCACATAAGGTCCGGGGTCAGGACAAAAGACAGATTTCTGACAAATTTCAAAATCTGTCAGATATTGTCCAAATTATTTTTTATTTCATTTCTAGACATGTGAAATGCATGAACTAGGGCATGAAAGTGTGAAAAAAATTGGTTTGATTTTTTTTTTAGTACCTTGCAGTTTTTCTTAGTTTTCACATAAGGTCCGGGGTCAGGATAAAAGACAGATTTTTGACAAATTTCAAAATATGTCAGATATTGTCCAAATTATTTTTTATTTCACGTCTAGACATGTGAAATGCATGAACTAGTGCAAAAAAGTGTAACAAAATTGATTTGATTTTTTTTTAGTACTTTTCAGTTTTTCTTAGTTTTCACATAAGGTCCGGGGTCAGGACAAAAGACAGATTTTTTAAAAATTTCAAAATATGTCAGATATTGTCCAAATCATTTTTTATTTCACTTCTAGACATGTGAAATGCATGAACTAGGGCAAAAAAGTGTAAAAAAATTGGTTTGATTTTTTTTTAGTACTTTTCAGTTTTTCTTAGTTTTCACATAAGGTCCGGGGTCAGGACAAAAGACAGATTTTTGACAAATTTCAAAATCTGTCAGATATTGTCCAAATCATTTTCTATTTAATTTCTAGACATGTGAAATGCATGAACTAGGGCAAGAAAGTGTAAAAAAATTGGTTTGATTTTTTTTTAGTACCTTGCAGTTTTTCTTAGTTTTCACATAAGGTCCGGGGTCAGGATAAAAGACAGATTTTTGACAAATTTCAAAATCTCTCAGATATTGTCCAAATTATTTTTTATTTCACTTCTAGACATGTGAAATGCATGAACTAGGGCAAAAAAAGTGAAAAAAAATTGGTCTGATTTTTTTTAGTACTTTTCAGTTTTTTTTAGTTTTCACATAAGGTCCGGGGTCAGGACAAAAGACAGATTTTTGACAAATTTCAAAATATGTCAGATATTGTCCAAATTATTTTTTATTTCACGTCTAGACATGTGAAATGCATGAACTAGTGCAAAAAAGTGTAACAAAATTGGTTTGATTTTTTTTTAGTACTTTTCAGTTTTTCTTAGTTTTCACATAAGGTCCGGGGTCAGGACAAAAGACAGATTTCTGACAAATTTCAAAATCTGTCAGATATTGTCCAAATCATTTTTTATTTAATTTCTAGACATGTGAAATGCATGAACTAGGGCAAGAAAGTGTGAAAAAATTGGTCTGATTTTTTTTTAGTACCTTGCAGTTTTTCTTAGTTTTCACATAAGGTCCGGAGTCAGGATGAAAGACAGATTTTTGACAAATTTCAAAATATGTCAGATATTGTCCAAATTATTTTTTATTTCACTTCTAGACATGTGAAATGCATGAACTAGGGCAAAAAAAGTGAAAAAAAATTGGTCTGATTTTTTTTAGTACTTTTCAGTTTTTCTTAGTTTTCACATAAGGTCCGGGGTCAGGACAAAAGACAGATTTTTGACAAATTTCAAAATCTGTCAGATATTGTCCAAATCATTTTTTATTTCACTTCTAGACATGTGAAATGCATGAACTAGGGCAAAAAAAGTGAAAAAACATTGGTCTGATTTTTTTTAGTACTTTTCAGTTTTTCTTAGTTTTCACATAAGGTCCGGGGTCAGGACAAAAGACAGATTTTTTACAAATTTCAAAATATGTCAGATATTGTCCAAATTATTTTTTATTTCACGTCTAGACATGTGAAATGCATGAACTAGTGCAAAAAAGTGTAACAAAATTGATTTGATTTTTTTTTAGTACTTTTCAGTTTTTCTTAGTTTTCACATAAGGTCCGGGGTCAGGACAAAAGACAGATTTCTGACAAATTTCAAAATCTGTCAGATATTGTCCAAATTATTTTTTATTTCATTTCTAGACATGTGAAATGCATGAACTAGGGCATGAAAGTGTGAAAAAATTGGTTTGATTTTTTTTTAGTACCTTGCAGTTTTTCTTAGTTTTCACATAAGGTCCGGGGTCAGGATAAAAGACAGATTTTTGACAAATTTCAAAATATGTCAGATATTGTCCAAATTATTTTTTATTTCACGTCTAGACATGTGAAATGCATGAACTAGTGCAAAAAAGTGTAACAAAATTGATTTGATTTTTTTTTAGTACTTTTCAGTTTTTCTTAGTTTTCACATAAGGTCCGGGGTCAGGACAAAAGACAGATTTTTTAAAAATTTCAAAATATGTCAGATATTGTCCAAATCATTTTTTATTTCACTTCTAGACATGTGAAATGCATGAACTAGGGCAAAAAAGTGTAAAAAAATTGGTTTGATTTTTTTTTAGTACTTTTCAGTTTTTCTTAGTTTTCACATAAGGTCCGGGGTCAGGACAAAAGACAGATTTTTGACAAATTTCAAAATCTGTCAGATATTGTCCAAATCATTTTCTATTTAATTTCTAGACATGTGAAATGCATGAACTAGGGCAAGAAAGTGTAAAAAAATTGGTTTGATTTTTTTTTAGTACCTTGCAGTTTTTCTTAGTTTTCACATAAGGTCCGGGGTCAGGATAAAAGACAGATTTTTGACAAATTTCAAAATCTCTCAGATATTGTCCAAATTATTTTTTATTTCACTTCTAGACATGTGAAATGCATGAACTAGGGCAAAAAAAGTGAAAAAAAATTGGTCTGATTTTTTTTAGTACTTTTCAGTTTTTTTTAGTTTTCACATAAGGTCCGGGGTCAGGACAAAAGACAGATTTTTGACAAATTTCAAAATATGTCAGATATTGTCCAAATTATTTTTTATTTCACGTCTAGACATGTGAAATGCATGAACTAGTGCAAAAAAGTGTAACAAAATTGGTTTGATTTTTTTTTAGTACTTTTCAGTTTTTCTTAGTTTTCACATAAGGTCCGGGGTCAGGACAAAAGACAGATTTCTGACAAATTTCAAAATCTGTCAGATATTGTCCAAATCATTTTTTATTTAATTTCTAGACATGTGAAATGCATGAACTAGGGCAAGAAAGTGTGAAAAAATTGGTTTGATTTTTTTTTAGTACCTTGCAGTTTTTCTTAGTTTTCACATAAGGTCCGGGGTCAGGATAAAAGACAGATTTTTGACAAATTTCAAAATATGTCAGATATTGTCCAAATCATTTTTTATTTCACGTCTAGACATGTGAAATGCATGAACTAGTGCAAAAAAGTGTAACAAAATTGATTTGATTTTTTTTAGTACTTTTCAGTTTTTCTTAGTTTTCACATAAGGTCCGGGGTCAGGACAAAAGACAGATTTTTGACAAATTTCAAAATCTGTCAGATATTGTCCAAATTATTTTTTATTTCACTTCTAGACATGTGAAATGCATGAACTAGTGCAAAAAAGTGTAACAAAATTGGTTTGATTTTTTTTAGTACTTTTCAGTTTTTCTTAGTTTTCACATAAGGTCCGGGGTCAGGACAAAAGACAGATTTCTGACAAATTTCAAAATCTGTCAGATATTGTCCAAATCATTTTTTATTTAATTTCTAGACATGTGAAATGCATGAACTAGGGCAAGAAAGTGTGAAAAAATTGGTTTGATTTTTTTTTAGTACCTTGCAGTTTTTCTTAGTTTTCACATAAGATCCGGGGTCAGGATAAAAGACAGATTTTTGACAAATTTCAAAATATGTCAGATATTGTCCAAATTATTTTTTATTTCACGTCTAGACATGTGAAATGCATGAACTAGTGCAAAAAAGTGTTACAAAATTGGTTTGATTTTTTTTTAGTACTTTTCAGTTTTTCTTAGTTTTCACATAAGGTCCGGGGTCAGGACAAAAGACAGATTTTTGACAAATTTCAAAATCTGTCAGATATTGTCCAAATCATTTTTTATTTCACGTCTAGACATGTGAAATGCATGAACCAGGGCAAAAAAGTGTAAAAAAATTGGTTTGATTTTTTTTAGTACCTTTCAGTTTTTCTTAGTTTTCACATAAGGTCCGGGGTCAGGACAAAAGACAGATTTTTGACAAATTTCAAAATCTGTCAGATATTGTCGAAATTATTTTTTATTTCACTTCTAGACATGTGAAATGCACGAACTAGGGCAAAAAAAGTGAAAAAAAATTGGTCTGATTTTTTTTAGTACTTTTCAGTTTTTCTTAGTTTTCACATAAGGTCCGGGGTCAGGACAAAAGACAGATTTTTGACAAATTTCAAAATCTGTCAGATATTGTCCAAATGATTTTTTATTTCACGTCTAGACATGTGAAATGCATGAACTAGTGCAAAAAAGTGTAACAAAATTGATTTGATTTTTTTTTAGTACTTTTCAGTTTTTCTTAGTTTTAACATAAGGTCCGGGGTCAGGACAAAAGACAGATTTTTGACAAATTTCAAAATCTGTCAGATATTGTCCAAATCATTTTTTATTTCACTTCTAGACATGTGAAATGCATGAACTAGGGCAAAAAAAGTGAAAAAACATTGGTCTGATTTTTTTTAGTACTTTTCAGTTTTTCTTAGTTTTCACATAAGGTCCGGGGTCAGGACAAAAGACAGATTTTTTAAAAATTTCAAAATATGTCAGATATTGTCCAAATCATTTTTTATTTCACTTCTAGACATGTGAAATGCATGAACTAGGGCAAAAAAGTGTAAAAAAATTGGTTTGATTTTTTTTTAGTACTTTTCAGTTTTTCTTAGTTTTCACATAAGGTCCGGGGTCAGGACAAAAGACAGATTTTTGACAAATTTCAAAATCTGTCAGATATTGTCCAAATCATTTTCTATTTAATTTCTAGACATGTGAAATGCATGAACTAGGGCAAGAAAGTGTAAAAAAATTGGTTTGATTTTTTTTTAGTACCTTGCAGTTTTTCTTAGTTTTCACATAAGGTCCGGGGTCAGGATAAAAGACAGATTTTTGACAAATTTCAAAATCTCTCAGATATTGTCCAAATTATTTTTTATTTCACTTCTAGACATGTGAAATGCATGAACTAGGGCAAGAAAGTGTAAAAAAATTGGTTTGATTTTTTTTAGTACCTTGCAGTTTTTCTTAGTTTTCACATAAGGTCCGGGGTCAGGACAAAAGACAGATTTTTGACAAATTTCAAAATATGTCAGATATTGTCCAAATTATTTTTTATTTCACGTCTAGACATGTGAAATGCATGAACTAGGGCAAGAAAGTGTGAAAAAATTGGTTTGATTTTTTTTAGTACCTTGCAGTTTTTCTTAGTTTTCACATAAGGTCCGGGGTCAGGATAAAAGACAGATTTTTGACAAATTTCAAAATATGTCAGATATTGTCCAAATCATTTTTTATTTCACGTCTAGACATGTGAAATGCATGAACTAGTGCAAAAAAGTGTAACAAAATTGATTTGATTTTTTTTAGTACTTTTCAGTTTTTCTTAGTTTTCACATAAGGTCCGGGGTCAGGACAAAAGACAGATTTTTGACAAATTTCAAAATCTCTCAGATATTGTCCAAATTATTTTTTATTTCACTTCTAGACATGTGAAATGCATGAACTAGGGCAAAAAAAGTGAAAAAAAATTGGTCTGATTTTTTTTAGTACTTTTCAGTTTTTTTTAGTTTTCACATAAGGTCCGGGGTCAGGACAAAAGACAGATTTTTGACAAATTTCAAAATATGTCAGATATTGTCCAAATTATTTTTTATTTCATGTCTAGACATGTGAAATGCATGAACTAGTGCAAAAAAGTGTAACAAAATTGGTTTGATTTTTTTTTAGTACTTTTCAGTTTTTCTTAGTTTTCACATAAGGTCCGGGGTCAGGACAAAAGACAGATTTCTGACAAATTTCAAAATCTGTCAGATATTGTCCAAATCATTTTTTATTTAATTTCTAGACATGTGAAATGCATGAACTAGGGCAAGAAAGTGTGAAAAAATTGGTTTGATTTTTTTTTAGTACCTTGCAGTTTTTCTTAGTTTTCACATAAGGTCCGGGGTCAGGATAAAAGACAGATTTTTGACAAATTTCAAAATATGTCAGATATTGTCCAAATCATTTTTTATTTCACGTCTAGACATGTGAAATGCATGAACTAGTGCAAAAAAGTGTAACAAAATTGGTCTGATTTTTTTTAGTACTTTTCAGTTTTTCTTAGTTTTCACATAAGGTCCGTGGTCAGGACAAAAGACAGATTTTTGACAAATTTAAAAATCTCTCAGATATTGTCCAAATTATTTTTTATTTCACTTCTAGACATGTGAAATGCATGAACTAGGGCAAGAAAGTGTAAAAAAATTGGTTTGATTTTTTTTAGTACCTTGCAGTTTTTCTTAGTTTTCACATAAGGTCCGGGGTCAGGACAAAAGACAGATTTTTGACAAATTTCAAAATATGTCAGATATTGTCCAAATTATTTTTTATTTCACGTCTAGACATGTGAAATGCATGAACTAGGGCAAGAAAGTGTGAAAAAATTGGTTTGATTTTTTTTAGTACCTTGCAGTTTTTCTTAGTTTTCACATAAGGTCCGGGGTCAGGATAAAAGACAGATTTTTGACAAATTTCAAAATATGTCAGATATTGTCCAAATCATTTTTTATTTCACGTCTAGACATGTGAAATGCATGAACTAGTGCAAAAAAGTGTAACAAAATTGATTTGATTTTTTTTAGTACTTTTCAGTTTTTCTTAGTTTTCACATAAGGTCCGGGGTCAGGACAAAAGACAGATTTTTGACAAATTTCAAAATCTCTCAGATATTGTCCAAATTATTTTTTATTTCACTTCTAGACATGTGAAATGCATGAACTAGGGCAAAAAAAGTGAAAAAAAATTGGTCTGATTTTTTTTAGTACTTTTCAGTTTTTTTTAGTTTTCACATAAGGTCCGGGGTCAGGACAAAAGACAGATTTTTGACAAATTTCAAAATATGTCAGATATTGTCCAAATTATTTTTTATTTCATGTCTAGACATGTGAAATGCATGAACTAGTGCAAAAAAGTGTAACAAAATTGGTTTGATTTTTTTTTAGTACTTTTCAGTTTTTCTTAGTTTTCACATAAGGTCCGGGGTCAGGACAAAAGACAGATTTCTGACAAATTTCAAAATCTGTCAGATATTGTCCAAATCATTTTTTATTTAATTTCTAGACATGTGAAATGCATGAACTAGGGCAAGAAAGTGTGAAAAAATTGGTTTGATTTTTTTTTAGTACCTTGCAGTTTTTCTTAGTTTTCACATAAGGTCCGGGGTCAGGATAAAAGACAGATTTTTGACAAATTTCAAAATATGTCAGATATTGTCCAAATCATTTTTTATTTCACGTCTAGACATGTGAAATGCATGAACTAGTGCAAAAAAGTGTAACAAAATTGGTCTGATTTTTTTTAGTACTTTTCAGTTTTTCTTAGTTTTCACATAAGGTCCGTGGTCAGGACAAAAGACAGATTTTTGACAAATTTAAAAATCTCTCAGATATTGTCCAAATTATTTTTTATTTCACTTCTAGACATGTAAAATGCATGAACTAGGGCAAAAAAAGTGAAAAAAAATTGGTCTGATTTTTTTTAGTACTTTTCAGTTTTTCTTAGTTTTCACATAAGGTCCGGGGTCAGGACAAAAGATAGATTTTTTACAAATTTCAAAATATGTCAGACATTGTCCAAATAATTTTTTATTTCACGTCTAGACATGTGAAATGCATGAACTAGTGCAAAAAAGTGTAACAAAATTGGTTTGATTTTTTTTTAGTACCTTGCAGTTTTTCTTAGTTTTCACACAAGGTCCGGGGTCAGGACAAAAGACAGATTTTTGACAAATTTCAAAATCTGTCAGATATTGTCCAAATTATTTTTTATTTCACTTCTAGACATGTAAAATGCATGAACTAGGGCAAAAAAAGTGAAAAAAAATTGGTCTGATTTTTTTTAGTACTTTTCAGTTTTTCTTAGTTTTCACATAAGGTCCGGGGTCAGGACAAAAGACAGATTTTTTACAAATTTCAAAATATGTCAGATATTGTCCAAATCATTTTTTATTTCACTTCTAGACATGTGAAATGCATGAACTAGGGCAAAAAAGTGTAAACAAATTGGTTTGATTTTTTTTAGTACCTTTCAGTTTTTTTTAGTTTTCACATAAGGTCCGGGGTCAGGACAAAAGACAGATTTTTGACAAATTTCAAAATATGTCAGATATTGTCCAAATCATATTTTATTTCACTTCTAGACATGTGAAATGCATGAACTAGGGCAAAAAAGTGTAAAAAAATTGGTTTGATTTTTTTTAGTACCTTTCAGTTTTTCTTAGTTTTCACATAAGGTCCGGGGTCAGGACAAAAGACAGATTTTTGACAAATTTCAAAATCTGTCAGATATTGTCCAAATCATTTTTTATTTCACTTCTAGACATGTGAAATGCATGAACTAGGGCAAAAAAGTGTAAAAATATTGGTTTGATTTTTTTTAGTACCTTGCAGTTTTTCTTAGTTTTCACATAAGGTCCGAGGTCAGGACAAAAGACAGATTTTTGACAAATTTCAAAATATGTCAGATATTGTCCAAATTATTTTTTATTTCACGTCTAGACATGTGAAATGCATGAACTAGTGCAAAAAAGTGTAACAAAATTGGTTTGATTTTTTTTTAGTACTTTTCAGTTTTTCTTAGTTTTCACATAAGGTCCGGGGTCAGGACAAAAGACAGATTTTTGACAAATTTAAAAATCTCTCAGATATTGTCCAAATTATTTTTTATTTCACTTCTAGACATGTAAAATGCATGAACTAGGGCAAAAAAAGTGAAAAAAAATTGGTCTGATTTTTTTTAGTACTTTTCAGTTTTTCTTAGTTTTCACATAAGGTCCGGGGTCAGGACAAAAGATAGATTTTTTACAAATTTCAAAATATGTCAGATATTGTCCAAATCATTTTTTATTTCATTTCTAGACATGTGAAATGCATGAACTAGTGCAAAAAAGTGTAACAAAATTGGTTTGATTTTTTTTAGTACCTTGCAGTTTTTCTTAGTTTTCACACAAGGTCCGGGGTCAGGACAAAAGACAGATTTTTGACAAATTTCAAAATCTGTCAGACATTGTCCAAATAATTTTTTATTTCACGTCTAGACATGTGAAATGCATGAACTAGTGCAAAAAAGTGTAACAAAATTGGTTTGATTTTTTTTTAGTACCTTGCAGTTTTTCTTAGTTTTCACACAAGGTCCGGGGTCAGGACAAAAGACAGATTTTTGACAAATTTCAAAATCTGTCAGATATTGTCCAAATTATTTTTTATTTCACTTCTAGACATGTAAAATGCATGAACTAGGGCAAAAAAAGTGAAAAAAAATTGGTCTGATTTTTTTTAGTACTTTTCAGTTTTTCTTAGTTTTCACATAAGGTCCGGGGTCAGGACAAAAGACAGATTTTTTACAAATTTCAAAATATGTCAGATATTGTCCAAATCATTTTTTATTTCACTTCTAGACATGTGAAATGCATGAACTAGGGCAAAAAAGTGTAAACAAATTGGTTTGATTTTTTTTAGTACCTTTCAGTTTTTTTTAGTTTTCACATAAGGTCCGGGGTCAGGACAAAAGACAGATTTTTGACAAATTTCAAAATATGTCAGATATTGTCCAAATCATATTTTATTTCACTTCTAGACATGTGAAATGCATGAACTAGGGCAAAAAAGTGTAAAAAAATTGGTTTGATTTTTTTTAGTACCTTTCAGTTTTTCTTAGTTTTCACATAAGGTCCGGGGTCAGGACAAAAGACAGATTTTTGACAAATTTCAAAATCTGTCAGATATTGTCCAAATCATTTTTTATTTCACTTCTAGACATGTGAAATGCATGAACTAGGGCAAAAAAGTGTAAAAAAATTGGTTTGATTTTTTTTAGTACCTTGCAGTTTTTCTTAGTTTTCACATAAGGTCCGAGGTCAGGACAAAAGACAGATTTTTGACAAATTTCAAAATATGTCAGATATTGTCCAAATTATTTTTTATTTCACGTCTAGACATGTGAAATGCATGAACTAGTGCAAAAAAGTGTAACAAAATTGGTTTGATTTTTTTTTAGTACTTTTCAGTTTTTCTTAGTTTTCACATAAGGTCCGGGGTCAGGACAAAAGACAGATTTTTGACAAATTTCAAAATCTGTCAGATATTGTCCAAATCATTTTTTATTTCACTTCTAGACATGTGAAATGCATGAACTAGGGCAAAAAAAGTGAAAAAAAATTGGTCTGATTTTTTTTAGTACTTTTCAGTTTTTTTTAGTTTTCACATAAGGTCCGGGGTCAGGACAAAAGACAGATTTTTGACAAATTTCAAAATATGTCAGATATTGTCCAAATTATTTTTTATTTCACGTCTAGACATGTGAAATGCATGAACTAGTGCAAAAAAGTGTAACAAAATTGGTTTGATTTTTTTTTTAGTACTTTTCAGTTTTTCTTAGTTTTCACATAAGGTCCGGGGTCAGGACAAAAGACAGATTTCTGACAAATTTCAAAATCTGTCAGATATTGTCCAAATCATTTTTTATTTAATTTCTAGACATGTGAAATACATGAACTAGGGCAAGAAAGTGTGAAAAAATTGGTTTGATTTTTTTTTAGTACCTTGCAGTTTTTCTTAGTTTTCACATAAGGTCCGGGGTCAGGATAAAAGACAGATTTTTGACAAATTTCAAAATATGTCAGATATTGTCCAAATCATTTTTTATTTCACGTCTAGACATGTGAAATGCATGAACTAGTGCAAAAAAGTGTAACAAAATTGATTTGATTTTTTTTTAGTACTTTTCAGTTTTTCTTAGTTTTCACATAAGGTCCGGGGTCAGGACAAAAGACAGATTTTTGACAAATTTCAAAATCTGTCAGATATTGTCCAAATTATTTTTTATTTCACTTCTAGACATGTGAAATGCATGAACTAGTGCAAAAAAGTGTAACAAAATTGGTTTGATTTTTTTTAGTACTTTTCAGTTTTTCTTAGTTTTCACATAAGGTCCGGGGTCAGGACAAAAGACAGATTTCTGACAAATTTCAAAATCTGTCAGATATTGTCCAAATCATTTTTTATTTAATTTCTAGACATGTGAAATGCATGAACTAGGGCAAGAAAGTGTGAAAAAATTGGTTTGATTTTTTTTTAGTACCTTGCAGTTTTTCTTAGTTTTCACATAAGATCCGGGGTCAGGATAAAAGACAGATTTTTGACAAATTTCAAAATATGTCAGATATTGTCCAAATTATTTTTTATTTCACGTCTAGACATGTGAAATGCATGAACTAGTGCAAAAAAGTGTTACAAAATTGGTTTGATTTTTTTTTAGTACTTTTCAGTTTTTCTTAGTTTTCACATAAGGTCCGGGGTCAGGACAAAAGACAGATTTTTGACAAATTTCAAAATCTGTCAGATATTGTCCAAATCATTTTTTATTTCACTTCTAGACATGTGAAATGCATGAACTAGGGCAAAAAAAGTGAAAAAACATTGGTCTGATTTTTTTTAGTACTTTTCAGTTTTTCTTAGTTTTCACATAAGGTCCGGGGTCAGGACAAAAGACAGATTTTTTAAAAATTTCAAAATATGTCAGATATTGTCCAAATCATTTTTTATTTCACTTCTAGACATGTGAAATGCATGAACTAGGGCAAAAAAGTGTAAAAAAATTGGTTTGATTTTTTTTTAGTACTTTTCAGTTTTTCTTAGTTTTCACATAAGGTCCGGGGTCAGGACAAAAGACAGATTTTTGACAAATTTCAAAATCTGTCAGATATTGTCCAAATCATTTTCTATTTAATTTCTAGACATGTGAAATGCATGAACTAGGGCAAGAAAGTGTAAAAAAATTGGTTTGATTTTTTTTTAGTACCTTGCAGTTTTTCTTAGTTTTCACATAAGGTCCGGGGTCAGGATAAAAGACAGATTTTTGACAAATTTCAAAATCTCTCAGATATTGTCCAAATTATTTTTTATTTCACTTCTAGACATGTGAAATGCATGAACTAGGGCAAGAAAGTGTAAAAAAATTGGTTTGATTTTTTTTAGTACCTTGCAGTTTTTCTTAGTTTTCACATAAGGTCCGGGGTCAGGATAAAAGACAGATTTTTGACAAATTTCAAAATCTCTCAGATATTGTCCAAATTATTTTTTATTTCACTTCTAGACATGTGAAATGCATGAACTAGGGCAAAAAAAGTGAAAAAAAATTGGTCTGATTTTTTTTAGTACTTTTCAGTTTTTTTTAGTTTTCACATAAGGTCCGGGGTCAGGACAAAAGACAGATTTTTGACAAATTTCAAAATATGTCAGATATTGTCCAAATTATTTTTTATTTCACGTCTAGACATGTGAAATGCATGAACTAGTGCAAAAAAGTGTAACAAAATTGGTTTGATTTTTTTTTAGTACTTTTCAGTTTTTCTTAGTTTTCACATAAGGTCCGGGGTCAGGACAAAAGACAGATTTCTGACAAATTTCAAAATCTGTCAGATATTGTCCAAATCATTTTTTATTTAATTTCTAGACATGTGAAATGCATGAACTAGGGCAAGAAAGTGTAAAAAAATTGGTTTGATTTTTTTTTAGTACCTTGCAGTTTTTCTTAGTTTTCACATAAGGTCCGGGGTCAGGATAAAAGACAGATTTTTGACAAATTTCAAAATCTCTCAGATATTGTCCAAATTATTTTTTATTTCACTTCTAGACATTTGAAATGCATGAACTAGGGCAAGAAAGTGTAAAAAAATTGGTTTGATTTTTTTTAGTACCTTGCAGTTTTTCTTAGTTTTCACATAAGGTCCGGGGTCAGGATAAAAGACAGATTTTTGACAAATTTCAAAATATGTCAGATATTGTCCAAATTATTTTTTATTTCACGTCTAGACATGTGAAATGCATGAACTAGTGCAAAAAAGTGTAACAAAATTGGTTTGATTTTTTTTTAGTACTTTTCAGTTTTTCTTAGTTTTCACATAAGGTCCGGGGTCAGGACAAAAGACAGATTTCTGACAAATTTCAAAATCTGTCAGATATTGTCCAAATCATTTTTTATTTAATTTCTAGACATGTGAAATGCATGAACTAGGGCAAGAAAGTGTGAAAAAATTGGTTTGATTTTTTTTTAGTACCTTGCAGTTTTTCTTAGTTTTCACATAAGGTCCGGGGTCAGGATAAAAGACAGATTTTTGACAAATTTCAAAATCTCTCAGATATTGTCCAAATTATTTTTTATTTCACTTCTAGACATGTGAAATGCATGAACTAGGGCAAGAAAGTGTAAAAAAATTGGTTTGATTTTTTTAGTACCTTGCAGTTTTTCTTAGTTTTCACATAAGGTCCGGGGTCAGGATAAAAGACAGATTTTTGACAAATTTCAAAATCTCTCAGATATTGTCCAAATTATTTTTTATTTCACTTCTAGACATGTGAAATGCATGAACTAGGGCAAAAAAAGTGAAAAAAAATTGGTCTGATTTTTTTTAGTACTTTTCAGTTTTTTTTAGTTTTCACATAAGGTCCGGGGTCAGGACAAAAGACAGATTTTTGACAAATTTCAAAATATGTCAGATATTGTCCAAATTATTTTTTATTTCATGTCTAGACATGTGAAATGCATGAACTAGTGCAAAAAAGTGTAACAAAATTGGTTTGATTTTTTTTTAGTACTTTTCAGTTTTTCTTAGTTTTCACATAAGGTCCGGGGTCAGGACAAAAGACAGATTTCTGACAAATTTCAAAATCTGTCAGATATTGTCCAAATCATTTTTTATTTAATTTCTAGACATGTGAAATGCATGAACTAGGGCAAGAAAGTGTGAAAAAATTGGTTTGATTTTTTTTTAGTACCTTGCAGTTTTTCTTAGTTTTCACATAAGGTCCGGGGTCAGGATAAAAGACAGATTTTTGACAAATTTCAAAATATGTCAGATATTGTCCAAATCATTTTTTATTTCACGTCTAGACATGTGAAATGCATGAACTAGTGCAAAAAAGTGTAACAAAATTGGTCTGATTTTTTTTAGTACTTTTCAGTTTTTCTTAGTTTTCACATAAGGTCCGTGGTCAGGACAAAAGACAGATTTTTGACAAATTTAAAAATCTCTCAGATATTGTCCAAATTATTTTTTATTTCACTTCTAGACATGTAAAATGCATGAACTAGGGCAAAAAAAGTGAAAAAAAATTGGTCTGATTTTTTTTAGTACTTTTCAGTTTTTCTTAGTTTTCACATAAGGTCCGGGGTCAGGACAAAAGATAGATTTTTTACAAATTTCAAAATATGTCAGACATTGTCCAAATAATTTTTTATTTCACGTCTAGACATGTGAAATGCATGAACTAGTGCAAAAAAGTGTAACAAAATTGGTTTGATTTTTTTTTAGTACCTTGCAGTTTTTCTTAGTTTTCACACAAGGTCCGGGGTCAGGACAAAAGACAGATTTTTGACAAATTTCAAAATCTGTCAGATATTGTCCAAATTATTTTTTATTTCACTTCTAGACATGTAAAATGCATGAACTAGGGCAAAAAAAGTGAAAAAAAATTGGTCTGATTTTTTTTAGTACTTTTCAGTTTTTCTTAGTTTTCACATAAGGTCCGGGGTCAGGACAAAAGACAGATTTTTTACAAATTTCAAAATATGTCAGATATTGTCCAAATCATTTTTTATTTCACTTCTAGACATGTGAAATGCATGAACTAGGGCAAAAAAGTGTAAACAAATTGGTTTGATTTTTTTTAGTACCTTTCAGTTTTTTTTAGTTTTCACATAAGGTCCGGGGTCAGGACAAAAGACAGATTTTTGACAAATTTCAAAATATGTCAGATATTGTCCAAATCATATTTTATTTCACTTCTAGACATGTGAAATGCATGAACTAGGGCAAAAAAGTGTAAAAAAATTGGTTTGATTTTTTTTAGTACCTTTCAGTTTTTCTTAGTTTTCACATAAGGTCCGGGGTCAGGACAAAAGACAGATTTTTGACAAATTTCAAAATCTGTCAGATATTGTCCAAATCATTTTTTATTTCACTTCTAGACATGTGAAATGCATGAACTAGGGCAAAAAAGTGTAAAAATATTGGTTTGATTTTTTTTAGTACCTTGCAGTTTTTCTTAGTTTTCACATAAGGTCCGAGGTCAGGACAAAAGACAGATTTTTGACAAATTTCAAAATATGTCAGATATTGTCCAAATTATTTTTTATTTCACGTCTAGACATGTGAAATGCATGAACTAGTGCAAAAAAGTGTAACAAAATTGGTTTGATTTTTTTTTAGTACTTTTCAGTTTTTCTTAGTTTTCACATAAGGTCCGGGGTCAGGACAAAAGACAGATTTTTGACAAATTTAAAAATCTCTCAGATATTGTCCAAATTATTTTTTATTTCACTTCTAGACATGTAAAATGCATGAACTAGGGCAAAAAAAGTGAAAAAAAATTGGTCTGATTTTTTTTAGTACTTTTCAGTTTTTCTTAGTTTTCACATAAGGTCCGGGGTCAGGACAAAAGATAGATTTTTTACAAATTTCAAAATATGTCAGATATTGTCCAAATCATTTTTTATTTCATTTCTAGACATGTGAAATGCATGAACTAGTGCAAAAAAGTGTAACAAAATTGGTTTGATTTTTTTTAGTACCTTGCAGTTTTTCTTAGTTTTCACACAAGGTCCGGGGTCAGGACAAAAGACAGATTTTTGACAAATTTCAAAATCTGTCAGACATTGTCCAAATAATTTTTTATTTCACGTCTAGACATGTGAAATGCATGAACTAGTGCAAAAAAGTGTAACAAAATTGGTTTGATTTTTTTTTAGTACCTTGCAGTTTTTCTTAGTTTTCACACAAGGTCCGGGGTCAGGACAAAAGACAGATTTTGACAAATTTCAAAATCTGTCAGATATTGTCCAAATTATTTTTTATTTCACTTCTAGACATGTAAAATGCATGAACTAGGGCAAAAAAAGTGAAAAAAATTGGTCTGATTTTTTTTAGTACTTTTCAGTTTTCTTAGTTTTCACATAAGGTCCGGGGTCAGGACAAAAGACAGATTTTTTACAAATTTCAAAATATGTCAGATATTGTCCAAATCATTTTTTATTTCACTTCTAGACATGTGAAATGCATGAACTAGGGCAAAAAAGTGTAAACAAATTGGTTTGATTTTTTTTAGTACCTTTCAGTTTTTTTTAGTTTTCACATAAGGTCCGGGGTCAGGACAAAAGACAGATTTTTGACAAATTTCAAAATATGTCAGATATTGTCCAAATCATATTTTATTTCACTTCTAGACATGTGAAATATGCATGAACTAGGGCAAAAAAGTGTAAAAAAATTGGTTTGATTTTTTTTAGTACCTTTCAGTTTTTCTTAGTTTTCACATAAGGTCCGGGGTCAGGACAAAAGACAGATTTTTGACAAATTTCAAAATATGTCAGATATTGTCCAAATCATTTTTTATTTCACTTCTAGACATGTGAAATGCATGAACTAGGGCAAAAAAGTGTAAAAAAATTGGTTTGATTTTTTTTAGTACCTTGCAGTTTTTCTTAGTTTTCACATAAGGTCCG